>NC_057799.1:463510838-463542785 GCF_018294505.1 Triticum aestivum
GGCTCGGGGGCAGGCGCCTTCGGGCTCGGGAGGGCCCGCGGCGTACGGCGCCACGTGGAGGCGGCGGACTAGCTGCGGGCGGCGGCGCGATTTGTCCGGCGCCGGGCGGACGTGTCCGGCGCGCGGAGGGACGAGGGTTAGGGTTTGGACTGCATACGTTTTCGGGAGGGGATCAAATATATAGGTAGAGGGAGCTAGGAGAGTCCAAATGAGGTGCGGTTTTCGCCCACACGATCGTGATCAAACGACCTACAGCATGGAAGAGAGTTTGGTGGGTTTTTGGCTGGTTTTGAGGGGGGTTTTGCTGCAACACACAAATAGACTTTGCGGATGCTCGGTTAACCGTTGGAGTACCAAACGACCTCCAAATGGAACGAAACTTGACCGATGGTATACCAAGGCCACTTGACAAGCCTCGGTCCATTCCGAAAACGTTTGACACCCGCTCACGAAAGAAGACAAGAGGGGTGCACCGGAGGAGATGGGAGCGCCGGATTGCAAAACGGACAACGGGGAAAATGCTCGGATGCATGAGACGAACACGTATGCAAATGCAATGCACATGATGACATGATATGTAATGCATGACATGGACAAAATGCAAAATGAAAGACAAAACCCGACCATGGAGGAATATCATAGCACGTAGCCGAAAATGGCAAGAGTCGGAGTTACAAATATGGAAAATTACATCCGGGGTGTTACACACCATGTCATCGTTCTTATTGCATTACTCCATTTCTCCATGAACTTAATACAATAGATGCATGATGGATAGCGGTCGATGTGTGGAGTAATAGTAGTAGATGCAGGCAGGAGTCGGTCTACTAATCTTGGACGTGATGCCTATATAATGATCATTGCGTGGATATCGTCATGATTATTTGAAGTTCTATCAATTGCCCAACAATAATTTGTTCACCGACCGTTTGCTATATTTCTTGAGAGAAGCCACTAGTGAAATCTACGGCCCCTTGGTCTCTTTCTCATATATTTGCCTTTGCGATCTATTTTATTTGCTCTTTTTATTCAGATCTATTAAACCAAAAATACAAAAATATCTTGCTGCGTTTTACTTTGTTTGCGATCTATTTATTCAATCTATTACAACTTTCTCCCGTCCGCACGCCATTTCTGGCACCGTTACCCAAAAGGGATTGACAACCCCTTTAACACGTCGGGTTGCGAGGTGTTGTTATTTCTGTGCAGGGGCTGTTTACGTTGTGTTGCTTGGTTCTCCTACTGGTTCGATAACCTTGGTTTCATATCTGAGGGAAATACCTATCCCCGCTGTGTTGCATCATCCCTTCCTCTTTGGGGAAATACCGACGTAGCTTCAAGCGACATCATTTACAAACATAACATTGGGCAATGATGCAACTCATGAAAGAATTAATAAGGGAAGAGAAGATTCACATGCAAATAAACTATCCTAGACATCTTTTGTGATTGTGATCCCCCATCAAAATATTATATGCCAAAATTGTTGACGTTGTACAAGGAAGACAACGTATTGATTTATGTTTGTTCATATTCACATAGAAGTTATATTGTCATACATCCTTTAACATGTGGTTCTTGCCCCCCATCTTTGCTAGCCAAAAATTTCACACTAACTAGAGATACTACTTGTGCATCCAAAACCCTTAAACCAAATCTTGTTTTGAGAGTCCACCATACCTACCTATGGATTGAGTAAGATCCCTCAAGTAAGTTTTCATCGGTGCAATAAGGCAATAAACATTGCTTCTAGAAGTGTTGGATCATTTAGTGTAAGAGAAAATTGAGAATTGTACGAACTTGTTATGGCAAAGAATAAAAGCGACAGACTGCATAATAAAGGTTGCTATCACAAGGGGCAATATAACATGACCTTCTTTTGCACTAAGAGTTTGAGCATACAAACAAAAAGCGCATGGCAACCTCTGCTTTCCTCTGTGATGGGCCTATCTTTTACTTTTATGTATTTACTTTTATGCAAGAGTCTAAGTACTTCTCTCTGTTCCTTTTTATTTTCTCTTTTGGCAAGCATCATGTGGTGAGGAAAGATCTAGGCAGATATATCCAGTTGGATATGGGTAGCATGAGTTATTATTGTTGACATCACCCTTGAGGTGAATATGTTGGGTGGCGAAACTATAAGCCCCTATCTTTCTATGTTTCCGGTTGAAACTTTTTGCTCATGTCTATGCGGTGAGTGTTAGCAATTGTCGGTGTACAAAAATAGGGGCACGCTTTTGTACCCCTTTACCTGTGCACGGGCAGTCGGAGCCGCGCCCACGACCACACCAAGCAGAACAGGGGAGGTGAGCAAAGGTAAGACCGAAGCCCAAGACAATCAAAGCAACGCCAAGGCCAAGACCACAAAGAGCAGAGGGGCGAAGCAGGTTCCCCCGGCAAGACCCTTGCCGGGCGGCCTCAGCGGCCCCGGCAAGACCCTTGCCGGGACAGCTCGCTCCACACCAACAGAGTGAGCCACCCTTGAGCCCATGGCCCCCAACGCCGTCATCAACATGGGGCCAGGGCTCGGGAAGGCACCTCTGTGGTGGCATGCAGATCTTTGTGAAGACATATTCAAGATCAGATGAGGATTAGAAGACGACAATCCTCGGCAAGATCCCTGCCGAGGAAGGCCACCAGACCCCCGGCAAGGTCCATGCCGGGGACGACAGCACGCCACGGCAAGACCCTTGCCGGGCCACCCGGCAAGGCCCTCGCCAAGGACGCCAGTGGGGCCACTACCAAACCCACACCGGACAAGCTTCCACCACCGTTCACATGCAGCTGCCAACCCAACTAGCTGGGCGGCCACCTGCGAGGCAACATGCAGCTCCCAGGCCAACTCATCGAGCGCGTGCGTGGCGGCATGCAGATCTTCGTGAAGGCTCCGCCACCACTCCACCTCAGCTGCCTGGCTGCCTACATGGCACCACGCACCTCACTGGCCAGGGCGCGTGTCAAGGCAAGGAGGAGCGGCGACGGACGGGACAGGCCTCGCCCCCGTCCCCAATAAAGCAAGGGGACACCTAAATGCGTCTTGTCCTGTAATACGAGCGATAAGCTCAGAGCACTGTACGCCTTTCCACCTCCTATGTGTCACTGTGACAGCCCCTTTCAACTATAAAAGGAGGCCCATGGCATACTGGAGAAGGATTCGGCTCTTTCGAACCACACACTAACCACAGCTAGTTCGAGAGCTCAAGAACTCTCGGAAATACACCCACCAAAGCAGGACTAGGGTTTTACGCATCCTCGCGGCCCGAAACTGGGTAAAGGAACCTTGTGTTGTCTACTAGCTCTACTCTCCTCGCAACCCTGCGCCCCGGCAACTATACTAGGGATTCTTGTGATCCCATAGGTGTCGTTCCACACCGACGCCTTGAAGACCGCACCCCGGCCCCACTTAGTAAATGAGCCGCGCCTCCACGCCTCCCTCTTTTTACGGGGAGGGCGCGAGCCACCTCTTTACTGCGATATGACGCATGCGTGTGGAAACCGCCCCACGCATGCAGCCCACGTCACGCACGCCCCTCCACGCCGCGCCGCGCGCGCGGGTCGTGGGAAGCGGAGCGCGTGAAGAGCCTTACCACGGTAAAAACCGCCCCACCTGCCCGCGCACCGTTTTGGGCCTGGCCCAACAACGTGTCGCGCTTATGTGTGGCCCAGGCCCGGGGGCTCCTGTCGGTGTACAAAAATAGGGGCACGCTTTTGTACCCCTTTACCTGTGCACGGGCAGTCGGAGTCGCGCCCACGACCACACCAAGCAGAACAGGGGAGGTGAGCCAAGGTAAGACCAAAGCCCAAGACAATCAAAGCAACGCCAAGGCCAAGACCACAAAGAGTAGAGGGGCCAAGCAGGTTCCCCCGACAAGACCCTTGTCGGGCGGCCTCAGCGGCCCCGGCAAGACCCTTGCCGGGACAGCTCGCTCCACACCAACAGAGCGAGCCACCCTTGAGCCCACGGCCCCCAACGCCGTCATCAACATGGGGCCAGGGCTCGGGAAGGCACCTCTGTGGTGGCATGCAGATCTTTGTGAAGACATATTCAAGACCAGATGAGGATTAGAAGACGACGATCGTCAGCAAGATCCCTACCGAGGAAGGCCACCAGACACCCGGCAAGGTCCTTGCCGGGGACGACAGCACGCCACAGCAAGACCCTTGCCAGGCCACCCGGCAAGGCCCTCACCAAGGACGCCAGCGGGGCCACTGCCAAACCCGCACCGGACAAGCTTCCACCACCGTTCACATGCAGCTGCCAGCCCAACCAGCTGGGCGGGCACCTGCGTGGCAACATGCAGCTCCCAGGCCAACTCATCGAGCGCCTGCGTGGCGGCATGCAGATCTTCGTGAAGGCTCCGCCACCGCTCCACCTCAGCTGCCTGGCTGCCTACATGGCACCACGCACCTCACTGGCCAGGGCGCATGTCAAGGCGAGGAGGAGCGACGACGGACGGGACGGGCCTCGCCCCCGTCCCCAATAAAGCAAGGCGACACCTAAGCTACGCATTAAATGCATCTTGTCCTGTAATACGAGCGATAAGCTCAGAGCACTGTACGCCTTTCCACCTCCTGTGTGTCACTGTGGCAGCCCCTTTCAACTATAAAAGGAGGCCCATGGCATACTGGAGAAGGATTCAGCTCTTTCGAACCACGCACTGACGATAGCTAGTTCGAGAGCTCAAGAACTCTCAGAAATACACCCACCAAAGCAGGACTAGGGTTTTACGCATGCTCGCGGCCCGAACCTGGGTAAATGAACCTTGTGCTGTCTACTAGCCCTGCTCTCCTTGCAACCCTGCGCCCCGACAACCGTAGTAGGGATTCTTGTGATCCCATAGGTGTCGTTCCACACCGACATCTTTGGCGCGCCAGGTAGGGGGCGCAATTGTGAGGATCTGGTCTGGTAGTTAGCCTAGTAGTTCTTCATCGCCATGGCCCCTAAGAAGAAGACAGCTACGGCGGTCGGCTCGTTGGGAGCCGAACGGCCCGTGCCGGTGCGGACGAGCAGCGGACCGGTCGCAGACAGGACCCAGGCCGTGGCCCGCGAGCATCAGCATCGCCCAGGCAGTCGGAGCCTGGCGAGCGGCGTCGTTCGCGCGCCAGACAACCGGCTACACGTCGCCGGATCCAAAGACGGAGCTGGGCCCCCCGCAGGCGGCGCGGGGCCCTCCAGGGGCGTCGTTGTGCCGACTCCAGGCGGCGCGGCGACCTCCAGGACGCCTACACCGGCGACCACCGCGCGTTCTTCCCATGGGGTGTGCGCCGAGCAGTGTCACCACGTTGGTGACCCTGGGCACCGCCGTGGGAGGAGCCCTGTGCGTCATCGGCAAGATGAAGGGGTTCAACACGCTCACCAACGCGCTAGTGAAAATGGCACGCGGCCGTTGGGTCATGACGGAGCTCCTTCTAACATAGTTAGAAGTCGAAGCGCGCCGCGATCCACGCAGCTGTCGCCGCCGCCCACACCAGTGGAAGCTTTGGCGCGCGCGTAGCTGCTCCTCGATTTCCCTCCTGCTGCGGAGAAGCTCGACGAGTGGAGGGCCACCATCCGTTGCCTCGTCGCCGTCGCCAACAAAGACGATCCGTGACTGGCGGGGCCCTCTGGTCGGCGCCCCACCGAGCTGCCACATGCTGGCGCTCGGAGGACCGAGGAAGCTGGGGCCACGGTGCACTCTCCTCCTCCTCGCCAGCCGCCGCGGGCGTCGGCCCGTTGTGACGACGCTTGTGACGACATCTCCATAGCATCGTCCGACCCGCGGACCCTCCGCGACCAGCGCCAAGTCCTTCGGGAACGAGCTCACGAAGACGCTTGAACCACCGTCGAGCGTAGGCGCGAAACGCGCCGCTAGTCGGACAAGCGGGCAGGACCCACTATGGACCACCCGGCACCGGGAGGCTCCGGCGGCCTACCTTACGAGGTGGGTTGCCCGGCCTTTACCCGTGAGCTGCGGTAGTTCCAGTGGCCGTCCCACCGCACGTTCAAGCCCGACGTCGGCGAGAAGTACACTGGCAAAACCCATCCGTCCGAGTTCCTCAGCATCTACACCATCGCGATGCAGGCTGCTGGGGCTCGCGACGACAAGGTGCTTGCCAACTATTTCCCGCTGGCGCTCAAGCCCAATGTGATGTCTTGGTTGATGCACTTGCCAGTGGATTCCATTTCTTCTTGGTCGGATCTGTGCCATGAGTTCGTTGGCACCTTCAGAGGAGGCCACCAAGCTCATGGCCAGGCCAGTGATCTGCACATCATTCCCAGAAGGATGGGGAGACCCTGCGCAAGTACATCCAGAGATTCAGCCGGGTGCAGTACAACATCCCCGACGTTCATCCCGCCGCTGTGATTAGCGCGTTCCACCAGAACATGCGCAATCGCAAGATGCGCGAAGAGCTGGCGATGACCAAAGTTAAGGATGTGGCCGAGCTCTACGTCCTGGACGATAGGTGCGCCCGGGCTGAAGAGGGAAGAAAGTACCCTGGCGAAGACGCCGGTGCGGAAACCTACTCTACCAATGAAGACGCTGCTACCCCGATGAGGAAGGGCCGGCGTCGCAACAGGAAACGCAAAGGCAAGACCGTGCTTGCCGTTGAGGGATCTGACGACACCGGTGCCGGCAAGAAGGTCAAACAGACGCCCCTGGCAAGGAGATTGCTGGATGCGCCGCCTGCCGAGCCTTGGCGGCTACCGACAAGCCAGGAAGCTTTGGCAAGCAATACTGCAAGATCCACCGCACCAAGGGCCACGACCTCCAGAACTGCCGGCAAGTCGAGCTGCTTGCTGAGAAACAAAAGACTAAGTACGAGAGACGGGACAAGGAGAAGGACCAGGACGATGCGGAGGGGTCCGGCAAGAAGCGTAGTGGCCAAGGAGGCCGCCCCGGCAAGGACAACCAGCAAGAGAGGCCCGCCCGGGGCCGCGACAAGAAACAAGAAGACGATGATCACGACGAGGACGACGAGTCTGGTGAGAAAGGGTTCCAGAAGGCTACGGAGGCTATGTGCGTCGGTGGCGGTGCCTCGCTGCATACCTCTCATCGCCAGCTCAAGCAGTGGGCGCGTGAGATTACGGCAGCAGAGCCGTCGTTCGACGCTCAGAAGCCGCTGAAGTGGTCCAACACGCCCCTCATCTTTGACGCCGAGGACCACCCTGACCGCACTACCGCGGTCGGGTGTTTGCCATTGTTGGTCTCACCAACGATACACAACCTCAGAGTGAACAAGATGTTGGTTGACGGTGGGGCCGGCCTGAACCTGATCTCGCCTGTCGTGATCAAAAAGTTGCAAATCCCTAATGGAGACCTCAAGGAAACGGGCACGTTTCAAGGGGTCAATCCGGGGAGGAGCCAGCCGAAGGGAAAGGTCACACTGCCCGTGACGTTTGGAGGAGAGTTGAACTACAGGACGGAGAGGATCGTCTTCGACGTAGCCGAGATCCCCTTGCCCTACAACGGTATCCTCGGCCGCCCGGCACTAGCCAAGTTCATAGCGGCGTCACACTACGCCTACAACATGCTAAGATGCCCGGGCCGTTGACCATCATCTCCGTCCCCTCTGACAAGAAGGACGCGCTGATCTGCGCCGACCAGCTCTACCGGGAACCAGTTGCAGCGGCTGCCGCCAAGGCACCTGCTCCTGCCGCTGAAGCCCCGGGAGGGACGAAGAAGCCCGGCAAGACCTCTCGCACCCACTCCGGCAAGAGAACCTCCTCGGAGTGTTGTGTTACCGTCGAGGATGTGCCAGAGAGCTCTACCGACAAGAGCAAGAGACCCAGGGCCGAGCTGCCACAGACCAAGAAGGTGCCCGTCAAGGAGGATGGCACGGGAGGGGCTTTCACCATAGGCTCCACCCTCGACAGCAAATAGGAAGGCGCGCTCATCACCTTCCTGTGGGCGAATGTCGACATGTTTGCATGGCAAGCATCCGACATCCCCGGTGTTCTGAGGGAGGTGATTGAGCACCACCTAGTTGTCCGCCCCCACGCGCGGCCCGTCAAGCAGAAGGTCAGAAAGCAGGCTCTGGAGAGGCAGGAGTTCATCACAGAGGAGATGAGGAAGTTGGAAGCGACGGGTTTGGTAAGAGGAGTGCTCCACCCGACGTGGTTGGCCAATCCGGTAGTGGTGCGCAAGGCGAATGGGAAGTGGAGAATGTGTATTGATTACATAGATATCAACAAGGCTTGCCCTAAGGACCCCTTCCCGTTGCCACGCATCGACCAGATTGTTGACTCCACGGCCGGGTGCGATCTGCTATCATTCGTCGATGCCTACTCAGGCTACCACCAGATCTTCATGACGAAAGAGGATGAAGAGAAGACAGCATTCATCACCCCATGTGGTACGTATTGCTTTTTACGGATGCCTTTCGGGCAGAAGAGTGCTGGCTCAACGTTCGCAAGAGCAGTCCAAATTGGTTTTGAACCTCAGCTCCATAGAAATATGGAGGCCTACATGGATGACATAGTGGTCAAAACCAAGCACGGGCCAACTCTTGTGCAAGATCTGGAAGAGACATTTGCTAACCTGCACAAGATCAACCTCAAGCTGAACCCTGAGAAGTGTGTCTTCGGCGTTCCGTCCGGCAAGCTTCTCGGGTTCTTTGTGTCACAGTGCGGGATCGAGGCAAACCCAGACAAGGTCAAGGCTATTGAGCAGATCAAGGCGCCCAAGCGGATTAAGGATGTGCGTCGGCTCACCGGCTGCGTTGCCGCCATGAGCCGATTCATCTCCAAGTCTGCCGAGCGCGCCCTTCCCTTCTTCAAAATCTTGAAGAAGGCAGGCCCAATAGAGTGGACCCCGGAAGCCGAGGAAGCACTGCAGGATCTGAAGAAATACCTTTCCTCCACGCCAATACTGGTTGCGCCTAAACCACAAGAGCCGTTGCTGCTGTATCTGGCGGCGACGAATCAAGTGGTCAGCACCGCACTGGTGGCACAGAGGGAGGTCGATGAGGAGGCAGCAATGGCGGCAGAACCAGCGGATGGCAAGCCAAAGATTCCCCCAGCAGGGCCTGGTGCCGACAAGGCGCGGCCCCCGGCAGAGTCTGGTGCCACCAAGGCAGTGCCCGCGTAGTCGAGTGAGGTGGTGCCGAAGAAGAAGATGATGCAGCAGCCGGTTTACTTTGTTAGCTCCCTCTTGCAGGGTGCTAGGTCGAGGTATTCCGGCGTGCAAAAATTGCTCTTCGGCCTCCTTATGGCCTCGAGGAAGCTGCGTCACTACTTCCAAGCCCACGAGATCACTGTCGTCACCCGCCTCCCGTTGCAACGGATACTGCACAACCCAGACGCAACTGGAAGGATTGTGGAATGGGCCTTGGATCTGTCAAGCTTTGGTTTAAAGTTTGAAAGTACCTCGACAATTCAGAGCAGAGTCTTGGCGGAGTTCATCGCAGAATGGACCTCGACGCCTGACGAAGAAATCCAGGAGACCACTCTCCCCGGCAAGGAAGCAGACCGCGACTGGATCATGTACTTTGATGGGGCTTTCTCGCTGCAAGGCGCCGGTGCCGGTGTGCTGCTCGTCGCACCCACCGGAGAACACCTCAAGTACGTGATCCAGATGCACTTCCCCAAGGAGATGTCCACCAACAACACTGCTGAGTACGAGGGATTGCTTTCCGGTCACAGGATCGCGGCAGACCTCGGGGTTAAGAAGCTCGTCGTCAGGGGTGACTCGCAGCTCGTTGTCAGGCAGGTCAACAAGGACTATCAGAGCCCATTGATGGAAGCTTACGTAGATGAGGTGAGGAAGCTGGAGGAACGCTTTGATGGTATCCAGGCGGAGCACGTCCCCCGAGCGGAGAATGACATCGCTGGTTACCTGTCAAAGCGTGCCGCATTCAAGCTACTTGTGGAACCAGGTACCTTTTTGCTCCGGTTAACTCAACCATCCGTTTAACCATCAGCAGGGCAGAACAAGCGGAGGAAATTAGGTCCCGGCAAGTACTTTCCTACCGAGCCCCTAGGGGTTGCCGGCAAGGGTGCTGCCGCGGACGCTCAGCCTGCCCAAGAGCAACTGGCTCCGGCAGGGCGTCAAGCCCTGGCCGTAGAGACAGCCGCTCCCATGGCGGAGGAGATGCCTTTGGTCCTTGCCGTCGAGCCCCAGGCACCGGCATGGGCGCAGCATACCGTCCAATTCCTCCAAACAGGGGAGCTTCTTAAGGAGCAGGAAGAAGCAGAGAAAGTAGCCCGTTGGTCTGCCCTGTACCAGTTCGTCGATGACGTCCTGTACCGGAGAAGGCCGAACGGTGTGAAACTCAAGTGCATCCCCCGGGAGGAAGGACTGGAGCTGTTGGCAGAGATACATGGAGGCATATGTGGCTCCCACATAGGGTCGAGGGCCCTTGCCGGGAAGGCGTTCCGGCAAGGTTTCTTCTGGCCCACCGCCCTTCAGGATGCGACGGCACTAGTAACCAAGTGTGAAGCATGCCAGTTCCATTCAAAGAAGCTTCATCAACCAGCTCAAGCCCTTCAAACAATCCCTCTCTCCTGGCCATTCTAGGTCTGGGGGCTCGATATACTGGGCCCTTTCCCCCGCGCTGTCGAGGGCTTTGAGTACTTGTACGTTGCAATCGACAAGTTCACAAAGTGGCCGGAGGTGGAAGCAGTGAGGAAGGTGACTGCTCAGTCAGCCGTCAAGTTCTTCAAAGGACTGGTCTGCCGTTTTGGTGTGCCAAACAGAGTCATCACCGACAACGGCACGCAGTTCACAAGCCACACCTTCATGCAGTACATCCAAGACCTCGGCAGCAAGGTCTGTTTTGCTTCCGTGGCACATCCACGAAGCAACGGCCAAGCGGAGAGGGAAAATGCTGAAGTGTTGCGAGGCCTGAGAACGAAGACCTTTGACAAGCTGCACAAGAGTGGAAGGCGCTGGATTGATGAGTTGCCGGCGGTTCTTTGGTCGATCAGGACGACGCCAAATCGAGCCACCTGCCAGACACCTTGTGCCCTGGTATACGGGGCAGAAGCAATTCTCCCCACGGAACTCATATACGGGTCACCTCGAGTGCTCGCTTATGATGAGCTTGAGCAAGAGCCGTTGCGCCAAGATGACGCGACGCTCCTTGAGGAAGATCGTCTTCGGGCGGTTGTGAGAGTGGCACGCTACTAGCAAGCCTTGCGCCGCTACCATAGCCGCAAGGTTCATGCCTGAAGCTTTGAGGAAGGCGACCTTGTTCTTCGGCGCGTTCAGTCGGCCAAGAATTCCAACAAGTTGACGCCGAAGTGGGAAGGCAGTTATCAGGTAATACGAGTCACCAGGCCTGGCGGAGTCCGCCTGGAGACCGAGGATGTCGTCCCAGTGAGCAACTCCTGGAACATTGAGCATCTTCGCAAGTTTTACCCGTAAGGCGCGGCTTGCCGGGCCTCCCGGCAAGCCACCTTTTGTACAAGCTTTGCCGGCAAGGCATGTGACCCTTTGTACAAAGCCAGGCGCAGACCCTGAGCATAAATAAATGAAGTGTTTGTGCCCTAAGTCATAGCATGCATGCTTGGTCGAGTCTCTTCCTCGGTTAGGGTTGATAGTGCTCAGCAGCGACTAACCCCTAGCTTAGAGGTCGAGTGCGCGTCTATCTGTTCCTCTACTATCCTTCTTTGGTTCGTAGGGTACATTCTGCTGAGCTACTTGGAAGAAAGGAAACGGATCGGCGCCCCGACCCTGGCAAACCAGAGTTGCCGGGGGCTACAAACTCAAGGATCCAACCGCGGCAAGATGAGACTGCCGGGGGCTGCAGATCCAGATAAGTCTTTTTATCCCCTGTCATGCATTTCGAAATAGGACTGGGGCATGTGAAGCCTCGTTTTTATCTCTAGGCTGCCGTGCTCCCTTTTTTCCTATACCTAAGGATTATTTCCTGGGTCCGGATTTGGTTGTAGCCGCAGCAGCAAGGAGGTAGAACAAGGAGCCTGAAGCCCACTTCATCCCTGCCTCCGCCAAGAGCGCGAGAACGGACGAATGGAGTGGGGGGAACGGCAAGGCCTGTTGCCGGGCAAAAAACGCTTATCTTAAACAATAACGAGGATTCGCTCCTTATCGCGGGATTTACCGACGAACGAAAAGCCCGGCAAGCATCCCTTTTTCATTAAAAAGATCCCATACAGGTACAGTTCGTACGAAATGAAAAACATGGACAAAGGGGATTACAAGCTTTAAAATTTAACAAGGCCCGCAGGCTTACAGATTAAAAAAGAGATAAGGTGCCCGTGATCCCTTTCTTGTCCCTCTCCTCAGGAGGCAGGTCAAGGAGGCGAGAGGGCAAAAGGGGCGCCTAGGAGAGCTACGAGCAGCAGAAAACACCAAGCGAACACCTCGGTGGCCGCCCACGGGCGGAACGGTGATGACGGTGCCAGGAAGGAGCTGGAAGACGAGGCGGCAGGACCTACAATATGTGATGAAGGCGTCGGTGCCCGCGTACTCTGAGTTGACGGCCTTGCCGCCCGCCCTCTTCCTCTTCCGCAACCTCCCGACGCCAGCCGCCCAAGGAGACGGCCCCGAGAAGTTCAAGGAGCTGGCCCCGCCCCCGGCAAAACCCTGCCGGAGGAGCGGCCAGGTGCAGATGCTGCTGCTGCCGCTCCCGCCCAGGTGCGGGGCGTCCGACGCCTAGTCAGACTCGTCCCCGCTGTCCTCCTTGTCACTTTCACTCGAGGAAGAGCTTCCATCGTCGGAATCTCCATAAGAGGAGCTCTCTACGCAGCATTTCAGGCGAGTTCCAAACTCTCCGAAGACCTTGAGGGAGAGCAGGCCGTCCTCCATTAATTTGAAGTAGAGGACGAGCCCCACCGTCAGGCTGTGGATGCGGGCGAACGTCTTCCATCCATGGCGGAGGTACATAACCCGAGGAGCCGGGAAGTCGACGTCAACCCGCGTGCCCCCGTTCCCACAGCCCCTCATGTGCAACCTGAGGGTCTGGGGCGGGTCACGCTCCAGCACCCGAGCAAACGGGGCAGGGAGACGAAGACGACAACGCGGAGGCCGGCGCAGCCTGATGAAGAACTCGCAAGGCCGGTCTTCAACGTGGCCCTCCATCGGGAAGGGCATCGTTGGCAGGGGCAAGGCCGGCGTGCCACCCCGTCCTCCTCTTCCCCGAGTGCTACGGCCTCTGCCCCGGACTCGCCCACAGCCTCGCCCCTCCCCCTTCCCCTCGCGGCCGGTTCCACCACCGCGGGCTCAGGAGGAGGAGGGACGCGCTGTCGAGCGGCGACCCTCGCCGCCACCGTCGAGGGACCAGGATTCCCCTTCTCCATGGCAGGTGAGAGGAAGAAGCAGAAGCAGGACGAGATAGAAGATGGAAGAATGCGGGATGCCATCCCCCTTCCCCCTCTTTATAAAGGAACGGGGTTGAGGCTCGGCCGCCCCGCTCGGCCAATCCAGACACCGGAGGTGCAGGGAATCAGGACCGACCCGCTGCCCCAACCAGCGATGGCCCGGTTTCCCGCCTCCACCGTTTGCCACCCCGAGCGCATGAAAGACGCGTGGCAGACGTGCAGAACTGAGGGGATGGGTGAGGCGACCTCTCCCCACCCCGTGATCGTGGGGAGTGGATGCCTTGAAGACCGCAACCCGGCCCCACTTAGTAAATGAGCCGCGCCTCCACGCCTCCCTCTTTTTACGGGGAGGGCGCGAGCCGCCTCTTTACTGCGATATGACCCATGCGTGTGGAAACCGCCCCACGCATGCCGCCCATGTCACGCACGCCCCTCCACGCCGTGCCGCGCGCGCGGGTCATGGGAAGCGGAGCGCGCGAAGAGCCTTACCACGGTAAAAACCGCCCCACCTGCCCGCGCACTGTTTTGGGCCTGGCCCAACAACGTGTCGTGCTTATGTGTGGCCCAGGCCCGGGGGCTCCTGTCGGTGTACAAAAATAGGGGCACGCTTTTGTACCCCTTTACCTGTGCATGGGCAGTCGAAGCCGCGCCCATGACCACACCAAGCAGAACAGGGGAGGTGAGCCAAGGTAAGACCAAAGCCCAAGACAATCAAAGCAACGCCAAAGCCAAGACCACAAAGAGTAGAGGGGCGAAGGAGGTTCCCCCGGCAAGACCCTTGCCGGGCGGCCTCAACGGCCCCGGCAAGACCCTTGCCTGGACAGCTCGCTCCACACCAACAGAGCGAGCCACCCTTGAGCCCACCGCCCCCACTACAAAAAAATACACTTCTGTGATGATACGTGTTTGTCACAGTAGGTCGCGTTTTCTGTCATGCATGTACATCCGTGACAAATTTATGACAGAATCAAGATAGTCATACCTGTGTTGTCGTAGAAGTGTTCCATGACATTGCCAAAATTATCATCACGGAAGTGTCCACTTCCATGACGATAAATCGTGCGTCACAGAAGTGCTTTCGTCAAGGGTGACCGACACGTGGCATGCACTGTAACGGAACGCCGTTAAGCTATCGGGTCGGGTTTTGGATCCGATAACCCGTTAACAGCCCCGACCAATGGGGATTTTCCACGTGTAAAATCATCATTGGCTGGAGGAAACACGTGTCGGCTCATCGTTGGGACAGATGGCATCCACTCATTGGACGGAAGGCGCCTATGATACGTCGACACGTGGCACGGCCCAACAGAGGCCCATCCTGTGAAAAGGCTTGCCCGTTTGACTTGGTCAAAAGGTGGCGGGCCGGCCCATGGAAAGCCTGTTAACGGCCTGTTCGCATATAGCCCATTTACAGCCCGCTAACCCAAGGCCCATTATGCCCTATACGAATTAGGCCCAGTAGCGTCATCTGGGCCATCCAATATGATTCCAGCCCGTTTTCACTTCTGGCCCATGTATGGCCCATGACGTCTTTCGGCCCATATGAGGCCCTATGTAACTCTTGGCCTATTAACGGCCCATGGTGAAACTGGCCCGTAATGAACAGTGTATCACTTTACACCCATTAACGGCCCGTGGTGAAACTGGCCCGTAATGAATGGTGTATCACTTTACACCCATTAACGGCCCGTGGTGAAACTGGCCCGTAATGAATGGTGTATCACTTTATACCCATTAACGGCCCGTCGTGAAACTGGCCCGTAATGAACAGTGTATCACTTTATGCCCATTAACGGCCCGTTATTCCGTTGGGCCGTTTCCAGCCTATGTTATCTTTCGGCCTTCTCAGAGCCCATTTATTCTTCGGCTCATTTCCAGCATTCGTTTACTTACGGCCCGTTACTGTCATTTTCTGCTTGTGGGCCAAATTCAGCCCGTGGTTACAGTCGGCCCGTTTGTGGTCCGTTAATACGTTGGGCCGTTTTCATAGCGTCATCAAATATGGCCTATTAACGATGGCCCATTGTGGTCGGCCCATGAACGGACGATTCCAACTCTAGCCCGTTTACGGCCATAATGCGGCCTGTTATTGGCCCATGTTTGGCCAATCGATCACACGGCCCGTATAAGGCCCATTGATGATACGGCCCATAGAAGGCCCATTGTTTCTACGGCCCGTAGAAGGCCCATTGTTTCTACGGCCCATAGAAGGCCTACTGTTTCTATGGCCCGTAGAAGGCCCACTATTTCTACGGCCCGTAGGAGGCCCACTATCACTACAGTAAATATTAGCCCATGGTTATTGTGGCCTAGTTTTAAAAAATAGGTTATTGCAGCCACTAGCAAACCGCGGAAAAAGAACTACACTGACTACAAGCAAACAAATAAACAAGACAACAAGGAAATAAATAAGCAAGCAACTTATGCTAGGCTATCACAGCTATTACACATATTACATCCACTGGGCATCAAAGTTCGCCACCAGTGCAAATATAGGGAACAAAGCAGCATATAAACGCCGCAGCAAAACAAGTCCAGAACTGAAACCACTTTAGAAGAGTTCAAGAAACAATAACCTGGGTGCCCATAATGCTGGCAAGATGCTTAGCAAGCTTATTAACTTTCTCTTGTTTGGCGCTTAAATCCTCCAGCGCTTGCTGTTGCACAAGAAAGTACGCATCTGAATTCTGCAGGGACTTCCTCAGTCCTTCGGCTTCTTGCCACAGCACAGCTGACTGATGCCTTTTAGCTTGTAGCTGAGATTGAAGAAGCAGAAGTGATTCAGGCAGCGAGTTCGAAGAGCTTGTGCCAGCGGTACTAGCCAGTAACTCGAACACTACATCAACGCAGGACTGTGGGGTTTTCTCACTGTCTACAAGATCGTTTTTTATCACCTTTCTTGGAGACCAACAGGGTTGCCTCACTATCTTGAACCTTATCTGCATTACTTTCTCTACCATTGCATAGTGGGGTGCTCTTCTCCAATATTCTGTTTGCATACTACAAGAGAAACAAGCAGACACATCACAGGTTTAGCTTGTAGTATACGAAACTCATTTTGGTAAACCGGTTCAGTAGTAAGGTGGACAGGATAACAGCATGAAACAAACATATATCTATGTACTATGGTCACTGTATTGTCCATATCATTCTAGTTTATGTTCCCTAATCAAGATAGAGACACAGTTCAACTCATATATTTTTAAGACACAACAGCATAGACAGAATATAAGTGTGAGAAACTACACAGCATTAGCAGCACTTGTAATGTGCATCACATGAGAACATAACTATTTATACAACTTAAACTGAAATCAACATAGAGCAAGAAGTTAGAACAGCAATCCAGTTAAAGAAATAGGTTTAAAACATACCTGTTGCGCCATTGGAGTTTCAATTGGATCCTTCAAATTCGAAAGTAGTTGGTATGAGTAAATACAGTGATGCAACAGCAAAGGAGTATGGACCATAGCTACGGAATCTGACCTGAGAACAGTTGCTCTTCTGCTTTAAACGTGGAGTTTGGGTTAGCTGTGGTGGTCTTCGTGCTTTGGGCACTGCAGTAGCCTTACAAACTGCTCGTGTGGGGGTACTCTGTGGTGGACATGGTGCTTTGTCAACTATAAGTGGGTTACTATCCGCTGGGGTTGCGGTTAGATGGGTTGTAGCTGGTTCTCTGCCCAACGGTGTAAGTGTGCAATCTGGAAGAGTCTCGATTATGTGTGGTGGGGCTAGTTTGTGGGCCAGTACAACCATGGTTCTATCTGCATCGACGGGTAGCACTGTCTTTTGTGAAGAACGGGTTTTTGCTCCCTTAGATACTGCCATCACCCCCTCCAATTCAAATGGCTGATAAACAAGAAAAGAAATTGAACGTACAGACATTGTATGATAGACAGATGTGGTAATTCACATATATGTTGTCTAACCAAATAGGACAGCATGACACAATTTCACATATATGATGCCTAACTAAACAAGATAGCATGACACAGTTTCAGATATATGATGGATAACTTAACAGGATATAATGGCATAATTCAACATATGATGAGTACCTAAATAGGATGACATGAAAAAACTATGTGATGTCTTTCTAAAATAGGTTGGGATGAAATAATTCACATACATGTTGTCTAAGTATACAGGATGGCATGATATAATTGACATAATTGATTCATATACTAAGCAGCTGGCACTCGCATGTATGATCTCTAAACTAAGCAGATAGAATTCAATATTATGCATATGATGTCTAAACTAAGCAATGCAAGACACCATATGCATCATATGAGAAATATAAACATTGCAACTTAGAGCATACACCTCAGGTGGGATATAGGACTGGTCATCTGTCTCTGCATCCTCCTCTAAGGAGCTCCCTGTAACCATCGAGATATATGCTTCAACAGGTACCATTGCCTGCTCTGAAGACCTTGTTTTCACTCCAGATTTTTCCATAACCGGCTCAAATAGCTGATACACATGAAGAGTAGTTCAATATACACAGATTGTCGACAAATGGAATACGTAATGAAAAAAAAGATGGCATGAGATAATTCACATATATGATGCCTGGCTCCATGGCGGTGCATAATTCACATATATGATAACTGGCTGAAAAACATTTGCATAATTCACATATCTGATATAGAAAGCAAACAGGAGGCATTCACACAAAGCATGTCTAATCTAAGCAGATGGCATGGCAATGCAAGACACCATATGCATGATATGAGCAATATAACCCAGCCAAGTTAGAGCATGCACCTTGGGGGGGGGGGAATACGACTGGTCATCTCTCTCTGAATCCTCCTCTGAGGAGCTATCTGTAACCAGCAAGAAATCTGCATCGACAGGTAGCACTGACTGCTCAGAAGACCTTGTTTTCACTCCAGATTTTCCCATGACCGACTCAAATGGTTGATGCACAGGAAGAGTAGATGAATGTATAAACATTGTTGACCAATGGAATACATTATGGAAAAAAATGGCACAATACAATTCACATATACGATGACTGGCTAAACAGGATGGCATTGCATGATTCACGTATATGATGCCTGGCTAAAGAAGATGGCATTGCATAATTCCCATATACTCCCTCCGTTCCTAAATATTTGTCTTTTAGAGATTTCAAATGGACTACCACATACGGATGTATATAGACATATTTTAGAGTGTAGATTCACTCGTTTTGTTCCGTATGTAGTCACTTGTTGAAATCTCTAAAAAGACAAATATTTAGGAATGGTGGGAGTATGATATAGAAACCAAACAGGTGGCATTCACACAAAGCAAATCTAAACTAAGCTGATGACATATAAGATGTATAATGTAAGCAATGCAAGGCACCATATGCATGATATGACCAACATCAGCATGCCAGGTTAGAGCAAACACCTCAGGTGGTAAACAGGCGTGGTCGGCTCCTTCTGAATCTCCATCTGAACAGTTATCTTCCTCTGGAATACAATCTGGAAATGCAGGACGGGGGGCACTTCGCCCACCATGGAGCGGCGTCTGCATGACATTATATTCGCACGCAACGGTCTTCTCTTTTTCTCTACATGTTCAGTACGATTGTGTACAATATCTGACATGCATAATAATAAAAAATAGTTAGATTTTGTAAGGCCTAAGGGGTGCATGCAAAAATCAATACTGATGGTAGCAAACGAGTGGATGGATCCAAAACTAATGATAGCAGGTAGATTATAGCTTCAGTTTAAAAAGATAGACAATGGATCATCTATTGTTTGTTGCCCACCCAACATGAACCACATAGAAGACCCCAGATGAACCAGATAGTAGACAGATACTATTCGTTGCTAGCTCGATATGAGACCCATGGGCAATTCAAAACTCAAGATTGAACGATAAAGTAGCAGGTAATAATAACCGATGTATAACGTAAGCAAACACGAAAGACTGCGACCTCTCTTCTGGAACTGTGTAGTCCTCAGGTTCATCTGCTCAGTCGATGATGGTAATGCAGTTGGCGTGGCTGCCGGCAACGGGGAAGATGATCTGAGGCGGCGAAAGGAAGTCTGCAGGGGGGATCTCTGCTGCAGTGAACGCTTCTGTCGATGGTGCACCTCAGGTGGGGTGGATGACGGCACGGCAGGAGCAGGACATAACACACAGAGTTTTCTTTGACGCCTATCAGGAAATGAAGTAAATCTGTAAGGGCTCCTTAGAATTGGAGGATTCTATAAACGCAGGGACAGGAAAAACACAGGAATAGGATAGGAATGCACGTGCAAAACAGAGCATTTGGAAACATAGGATTTCAGTCAACCTGGGTGTTTGGCTCACATGAATTGGAAGAACAGAGGAATGGAGAAACAAAGTGATGCGACGAGTGTACAACCTCTTTGGCATAGCCTTGTGGACCTCAGCATCGTTGGGTTGGACGTGGAGGATGGTGATGATGCTGGTGTGACTGTCGGAGGCGGGGAAGAAGATCCGAGGCCTCTGGAAACGGCACCGAGGGTACTGCTCCGCTGTGATGGACGGTTCCGTCATTGGAGAAGCTCCGCTAAGGTGTACGGCGACGAGGCTGAAGCATGACAAGACATACCACGTTAATCTGAAGTGGGACCCTAATATCATCTGCAATAGATGACGTAAAATACATCACCAAAAAGTGCTAGATGTAAAACGCATCAGCCGCGCCACGGCCGCTCCGACATATGCTGTAAGTACTGTTCACTCTGAACTTAACTGAAGAAAATGAACTTCACAGTCGAAACTGAATTTTACTGTCGAAACTGATTGAACTAGTAACAGAGCATTGCAATAGATGTTTAGGGCGTTCGAGCACTAGTAGCAGAGAAGCAATGATCTAAATCAGCAGATGCTCGAGCAGGGAACGCACTAGCAGAGAGCAAGTCATGCAGTAGCACCGCGAGCGAGTGCTAAAGCAGCAACTCCTGTAGCTGCCGGAGGTCGTGCAGCAGCAGCAGCGCAAGCGAGAGCAAGAGCAGAGCAGCAGCATGAACGAAAGCAGGAGCAGTGCAGCAGCACGACCGATAGCAAGAACAGAGCCGCAGCGCGAGCGAGAGCCGAAGCAGCTGCAGCTAGTGCCGTTGTGGAAGTCGTCGCCGAGGAAGCAATGACATGGGGGAGAGACGTCGTGGATGATGTGGCCGGCGACGGTGCCGTCGATGGAGACACGCCATGTCTGTTCGGTATCGAGCACCGGCAGCCCCGTGAGATCGAATAAAAGATAAAATGCATCGGTGAGTGCAGAACCTCCTTGGTGGCGCTGAGTTGGCCTCGGCTTCATCGGAGGAATTGGTGAGGGTGCTGCGGTTCCGATGGGGCAGGTCAAGACGACGCTTTGGGGATTGAGGTGGCGCGATAGACGGGGCGAACGTCGGGGCAGCTCCTTGGAGGTGGAGGACGGGGCGGCTGATCCGGCGGGACGACGAGATCGGCAAGGGATCCTCATCTGGTGCGGTGGATGAGGGACGGCGAGCTATTGCAGTGGACGACGTAGTCGGGGAAGAGTCTCCGGCTGGGCGGCGGTCGGGAGGCCGACGGAGGAGCGTGGGGTTTCGCGGGTTTTGGCGGCCTCGGTGTACGAATGGGGGGCGAAGGGGGAGGGGGAGCCAAGCTTAGGGACGCGCTTGTCCGAAATGTAGGGTAAGTTACCAGCGTACCCCCACCGGTTTTGACACCGCGACGTGGAGCTTCATTTCCGGCTGAGGGGTAGAAGGGGGATTTCGCGTGTCTGGGCTGCGGGAGCGATTTCGGATGAGGAGGGAGTTCTCGCGCGCGTCCAAATTTCGGGATAACAAGGCACGGCGCGGGTTGAAGAAGCGGGAGTTTCAAAGCAGGTGAGACAAAAGATACTCGAGCTTGAAAATTTTGGGTTAACAAGGTGCGGATTCCTTGTTCGGCAGAACAAACTTAACGTGTAAAAAACAATTCATACAAGACACAAGAGAGTCATGTCCCCTTTTACTATATTGCTATAGATGCCATTGAAAAAACAACAAGAAAATGTAAAAAATCGGGAGAACAAGATTACCCTGCACAGTACCAAATCAATTCGCACTTCCCTCAACAACAACAAAAAACAAATCAATTCCCACCAAAGAAAGAGTAATGTCCCTTTTTATATGATTACAGATGCCATGATCTCGAATTTCAATTTTTGAATCCACGTTATGTTGAATTCGAATATATCTTTAGGTGACCTTGCGGTTTATAATTGATGTAGTCGTACATTTTGATCTTCCATCATATATGAACATTTTACTCCACCATGTGAATATATATATTATCGTCTACCATATGGACTAAATTTGAATCAATTTTCCTTATTTGAATACGATTGTTGTCAAGTTATACAATAATTTAAATATTATCTTGATAACAAAAAACATACATATAGCAGTAATCATATTTCACTATGAACTACATGTACCATACGCTCTCCAATTCAAATATTTGTATCCATTTTATGTTGAATTCAAATCATAGTACATTATTGGTCTAGGTAGCGAGATGTTTGGGATAATCAAAACCCTGTTTTCATACGTATAATTTTTGGCTGAATTGGGACAAGTTTTGGTATAAGCCTCTTGCAAAAAAGGAGATTCTCTCAACAAGCCTCGTGGTACCGAGAGGGAACGTGTCACCTTTGTGTGCGAAACGATATACGCTGCCTCCCCCCTGATTTTATTTACAGAGGCAACATAGAACTATATGAGTGCCCTGTTAAATTTTGGAATTATTTCGGGTTCATTTGGCCTTTTTATACATTAATTGAGTTTTTGGACTTTTAATGTGCATAATCTAAATATGAATTGCATGCACATGCTCCGGTGCACCAAAGTGGGTTGAAAAATCACATGTGTGTCCTTGGTTGAATTTCTAGGTCCCACGGAAGAAATGAGAATGAAATTCAAACATCCGGGCGTCATGACTCGGCCGAGAACATCGAGAAACTTTGATTTTAAATTCATGTAAATCCAAAACTCGCCAGGAAATCATGAAACTTGGCATGGTGTCATGTCATGGCACTAACATGTTGTGGTAAAAAAATGGCCGATTTGGAAGCTCGTGGTTCTAAGAGGGAACGTGCCACCTTTGAGTGTGAAACGATATACGCTGCCCCCCCTTGAGTTTCTTAACAAAGGCAACATAGAACTACATTAGTGTCCTGTTAAATTTTGGAATTATTCCGGGTTCGTTTGTCGTCTTTTATACATTAATTGAGTTTCTGGTCATTTAATGTGCATAAGTCAAATTTGAACTACAAGCACATGCTCTCGTGCACCAAAGTTGGTTGAAAAATCACATTTGTGTCCTTGGGTGAATTTCTAGGTCCCATGCAAGAAATGAGAATAAAATTAAAACATCTGGGCATCGTGGCTCGGCCGAGAACATTGAGAAACTTGGTTTTAAAATTCTTGTAAATCCAAAACACGTCTGAAAATCATGAAACTTGGCATGGATGTCATGTCATGGTACTACCATGTTGTGGTAAAAAAATTGGCCGAATAGGAACAGATTTTGGTATAAGCTTCTTGCAAACCGAAGCTTCTCTCAAGAAGGCTCGTGGTTCAGAGAGGGAACGTGCCACCTTTGAGTGCGAAACGATATACGTTGTACCCCTTGAGTTTATTTACAAAGGCAACATAGAACTACATGAGTGCCCTGTTAAATTTTGGAATTATTCCGGCTTCGTTTGGCCTTATTTACACATTAATTGAGTTTTTGGTCATTTAATGTGCATAATTCAAATTTGAACTACAAGCACATGCTCCCGTGCACCAAAGTTCGTTGAAAAATCACATTTGTGTCCTCGGGTGAATTTCTACTCCCTCCTTCCATCTATATAGGTCCTAATGCGTTTTTCGAGGCTAACTTTGACCAAACGTTAGAGCAACAATATATGACATGCAACTTACACAAAGCATACCTCAAAGGAGCTTCCAATAATATAATTTTCATAGCATACATCTCATGTGCTATTAATCTTGTCAATAGTCAAAGGCTGTCTTGAAAAACACATTAGGCCCTATATAGATGGAAGGAGGGAGTAGGTCCCATGCAAAAAATGAGAATAAAATTCAAACATCTGGGCATCGTGGCTCGGTCGAGAACATTGAGAAACTTGGTTTTAAAATCATGAAACTTGGCATGGTGTCATGTCATGGTAGTACCATGCCGTGGTAAAAAAAATTGGCCGGATAGGAACAAATTTTGGTATAAGCTTCTTGCAAATCGGAGCTTCTCTCAAGAAGGCTCGTGGTTCTGGGAGGGAACGTGTCACCTTTGTGTGCATAATTCAAATTTGAAATACAAGCACATGTTCCAGTGCACCAAAGTTGGTTGAAAAATCACATGTGTGTCCTCGGGTAAATTTCTAGGTTCCATGCAAGAAATGGGAATGAAATTCAAAATTCTGGGCGTCGTGGCTGGGTTGGAAACATTGAGAAACTTAGTTTTTTAATTCCTGTAAATCCAAAACACGCATGAAAATAATGAAACTTGGCTTGGTGCCATGACATGGCACCAACATGCTATGGTAAATTTGCAGTCCGATTTGCGAAGGCGCACACATTAACAATCAACAAAGTCATTTTGGAACAAGTGTTGTCACGTTACATTCGGAAACACAAGTATTATTGAAACCGTGGGCGTTCTACTTACTAGTACCATTTACGTGCCGCCACGCGTCCCCATTTTTTATTAGCTAGGAGGCGCCGTGCAGGGTAGCTATTTGAGTACGAGAGGCGTGCGATTAGACCCCTGCGCGTGCTTATCGGGAGGAGAGCCCTTTGACCTCCATCTGTCGTCCACCTCTCTCCCAAGGTCTCCATTAATGGCGCCCGAGCCTCTGTTTAATGGCGTGGCTATGTCTCACTCGACTGAGATTTAAGAGAGAGAAAATTCTGAAAGCACGGATCTTGATGTAAGATCCGACGGACCTATATAGCATCTACTACGACTTATAGCAAGACTGATGAATATATAAGGACGATTAATTTTTTTTATCAAAGAAGGGCTTGCCCCTTCCGATTTTCATTACTGAAAACCACCCCAATTCACAAGAAGTTCAGCACAACTCCAGCCTAACACGAAGGACTAAAAGCTACCAGATTGAAATCGCAACATCCCAAGAGGCCAACAAAGGCCAAACATCCGCGCTAGAACCCAACATTTCACAACCGACGACACAATCCACATCCTAAACCGATTATTACATCAAAAGAAACCAGGAAACTGAAGGAAGCCTAGCAGCAACTAGAAGAACATCAACGCCAGGGTCGCCACAGCAAGAGTTTTCTTCATTCCAGCCTCGCAACATTGATCTTCCACAGAAAGATAAGGACGATTATTGTCTTACATAATTAGAAAGATAATTAAAAAAGCCACATGCGGCTACGCCCAAAATACACAAGGGCAAAAGAAGAAGGAAGACAAGGATCTGGCTCGCTCATCTCTACTTTCTTGATGCGTTGCTGCAGGCCGCGGGAACTAGTCTCCGTGGCGAGCGGCGATGATCTCTTTCGTGTTCTCAAGACGCTGCTTGAGAACATCCACGGATTCCTCCACCAGCCTTTGGCGCTTGTTGCGGAGCATGTCATTCTCATCCATAAGTTTCTTGACGATGACGCCGGTCCTCTTCAACAAGGCACTGGTCTCCTCCTGCTGGTCTGCACTTCGGACGATCTTCTCCCTCAGCAGGTCGCGCTAGGCCCGGAGCCTCTCATTGCCCTCCCTTAGTTGTCGGATGACGCCGGTAGCCTGTTCTAACGAGGCTTTCATGTCATCCTGCAACCTTGCCCAGCCGGAGATCTGATCCATCTGGCTATGGACGATCGCATGCATGCGCCTGTAATAGTCGTCGCCTGCTCGCGAGAAATTTTCCTAGGCCGCCGCGGCGCGGCGGGACATCTTTGCTGCTTCCACGGCGCGGCCGAACCAGTCTGCTGCATCGACGGCGCGGCGAGACCTCCGTGCTGCTTCAGCGGCGCGGCGGGACCTCTGTGCTGCTACTTCCGCGCGGCGGGACATGTCGGCTGCTCTCGCAGTGAGGCGGGACATCTCTCGTGCTTCCGCTTCCATGCTCGCCTCACCCTGGTGGCAATCTCTCGACCCAGAACTCACGCTGGCCATGGCAGACGCAGGGGAAGGATGTTGAATGACTTGTTTGTTTTTGTGGATGAGGAGTTGAGGAGGAATGTGCAGTCATCTTGGCATACTAGTATTTATAACCGAGTACTAATACGCTCCTAAGTGGGAAACCGTTTAGGTTGTGATCGGTGTGAACAGGTTTGCAATTCAATATAGCGTGGAATAATTTGGAATGTGACGAGACGCAAGCTCAAAATTTATTGACGGTTCTAGTTTCGAAGTGCGGCACTATTCCCGGATGGAGTACTTCTTTTTCTACTCCCTTCTTTCCGGTTTTATAGGGCTTATCTCAAAATTTTAGTTTTTCCATTTTATAAGGCTCAATTTGGCTGTTCCCCAACACATGTTCAGATTCCAAGGTGCATTAAATCATTGCATGCAAGTATTAAGAGAAAATTGACCAATGCATGTACTTTATGCGTGCATTCATTGCAATTAATGCATTGATAAACATAATTTTTTGAGAAAAACAAGAGCATTAATTAGGTGCTTTTGCAAACTACAAAAAATATTCCACCACTCACCATCTTGGTTGGTGAGATTTTTTGAATTAAGCCCTATAAACCGGAAAGGAGGGAGTACTGCTATGTACGTGCAATAACTGGCACCGTCGTATACATATCTTACGGTTAATGGGGCGTTCGACGGGAATAGCCGCGTGGCGAGCTCTCACACACGCGTCTGTTTTTTCTTGAAAAGGAGGATGATGACCCCCGGCCTCTATATCTGGGAGTCACACACGCATCTGTAGCTACGAATTGTAGTGTTCTCAACCATCCGATTGGCTCTATCATGGATGTACCTATATACTAAAACATGTCTAGATACATCTATATTTTGACAAATGGAAGGCATGTATTGTGGAACGGAGGGAGCGCTTGTCATCAAAATGGATAAAAAGGGACGTATCTAGAACTAAAATACGTCTACATACATCTCCTTTTATCCATTTTGATGACAAGTAGTACTTCTTACCCAAAGGAACTTTATATCCAACAGACACAAAATATCCGTTTGACTGTTGGAAATTACTGATCTGATGTCGAAGTAATTGCTGCATCGCCACCAAAACCCACCATTTCTTAAGCTATAGTAGACCAAGGTAATCCCTATATTAGCATATTACTAAGATAAACAGAAGGCAGTGTAGAAACATTTAGGACGTGAACTTGTCAATCTGAATGTGGAGGGACACAAGCTTAGCCCCAGCCATCAGCTTGGGCGGAACTGTCAAGAAGGTCAGCTCCTGCACGTCGACGTCGCCGGGATCCTTGCTGCTTGTCACCTCCATTTCCACCTTGACGGCGTCGGTCGTGCCTTTGGGCTCCCCCGGCGGGCCGTTCGCCCACAGCTTGGCCACGTAGTGCGGCAGTGGGGACGCCCCCGCTCTAATGCAGACAACCGACACAGCGATAGGCACACCGATGTCAAGCACGCCGCCAACCAAGAAAAACGTGCGGCGGTCCTCCGCGAACAGCAAGAGCCGTGGCTCCGACAGTGGCACTTGCAGCTGGAGCACCTTGCCGTACTGGATCCTGTGCACGGGCATGGGATGCGCGGTGCTGATGTGGTGGTAGAGCACCGGCGGTGGGCCTTCGTAGCCGCAGACGGGCACGGGGCATTTGCAGGGCGCGAGCGGACACACGCTCTGGTGATCGGCGAGCTTGTGGTAAGTGACGTAGAGCCCACAGCCTTCGTGCGGGCACTCCACCCTCACCGACGAAAGGACAGAGTCCACCGCCGTGTTCCCCACGTCGAAGCCACCGCCGCGCTCGCACTTCTGGCACTGCCGCTGGTTCCCAGGGCGCTCGACGCGGCAGTCCGCGCAGGCCAAGTGCCCTCCCTTGCACTGCAGAAATCAATCGAACAGCACATCAATCAAGAAACCTGCACCTTGCTCAATCAGCCGAACGGCCGAGGTGTATTCGAACCTCATACACTGGAGGCGTCAAGGGGCGGAGGCACAAGGGGCAGTGGAGCATGCTGAGGTCCATCGAGACCTTAGAGAGCTCCATCGTCGGGTCCTGTTCGGTCTGCATGATCTCGCCCTCCTCGTGCACAACCATCTCTCGACTTGGGCCGGGGTATTACAAAGCTTTACCGTCACATATTTTATACTACTTCAAGGTGCATTAAATCAACACATGCAAGTATCAAAAGGAGAGTCACGGCATGCATGCATGCGTTGTAATTAATGCATCGGTAAACGCAAATTGTTGAAATATATCGAGTGCAGTGCTTTGATGTGTCGCGTCAACTCGTACATCACGAGAAGTTTGATTATCCTCTCCCTCGCGGACTTAACTACACCTGCCTTTGGCTGTATGACAGGTTGGACACACACCTGTCGGGCCCACCTGTCATACACGCAAAGGCAGGAGCGTCCCTCCCTCACCCATGAGCGTGGTGGCTGGCAAGACTAGGAGAAGCTTTCGCTACACGCTCTCCCTCCCGCACGCGGTGGAAATGCAGCAGTTCAATCGGTGTCAGATGGCCAGAAGCGTACTGTAGTACTCCTCCTATGCAGTAGTACTCCATCATTGTTCGACTTCCCGAAGAGGCGAAGAGCCAAGCGCAGCCCGGACGCTCGTGTGGCAGTTTCATGTGTAGAGTAGTCTAGGATAGCGTGTATCGTGCCTGTAAGCTTAAAATCGTTGGGGTCGGCTCCATGCTATGTGGCCGTCTCGAAGTTTTTAAAAAAATTAAAATAGTCTTCTGGCCGACACCCTGGTGATTGTAGTTTCCACGCTCATCTGGTCAAGACAGGAATATATATTTTAATTTGTTTTTTGTCGAAAAGGGGGGACTCCCCGGCCTCTGCATCAGAACGATGCATACGGCCACATATATTTTAATTTGTGGTGGGTAATGTTAGAGGTTCTAGCAAATATATTGTACATTGCGGGTCTTTCAGCCAAGTTTAGAGGCAAGCATGTGGGGCCAGTGCTATGATGTGTCGCATCAACTCGTACAACGAGGAGAAGCTTGATTTTACTACACGCCTTCTCCCTCACCCATGCGCGCGGTTGCTCGCAAACGAGGACAGGCTTTTGCTTAGTAGTACTTCTATAACAAGCTATCCGTCCCGCTCGCGGTGGACGGACATGCAGCAGTGGATTCGACACTGTAGAAGCAGTAGTAGTAACATCATTGTTCGTCTTCTCGAAGAGGCGAAGAGCCAAGCGCAAACTGAACGTTGCTGTTGCGAACATTGGAGCACGCATATAGCCAGGCTCTTGCATGAGACAAAATTGCTATGTGAGCCCACTATTGTACTAGTACGTACAACTACTTGCTAGTATAGCCCTGTAAACCAGAAAGGAGTATTTGCCCTTCTAGAGATTTCAACAAGTGACTAGACTACACCGAGACGGAGTACATATGGAGCAAAATGAGTGAATCTGCACCGTAAATAAATACGTACTAGTTCTATCGTTTTCCTCTCCGAGGTGCACAATGTTGAGTATACTGACTAGTCTCTTTTTGACACGCATTTACATTTTTTTACACAGTACAGACGCAAGCGCTCATATACACGCGCATACACTCACACATATGAACGCACACACGCACGGCACTATCATCTTGAAATTTACGAAGTCACCATAGGCACCTCGTCGTCGACGGGTCCATAGGTGCTTGAATGCCAAGGAGGGAGAGGGTAGCGGTTCCCGAGACGTTGAACGGTCAATGATGCATCCTCAATTACATGCAGAGGGAATTAATTGGAGAAGCAGAATAGAGCCAGCACGTTGTGAATGCAACACAGTTTGGACTCTCATATAATAAAGGCGCCCCACCACTCCAATCCATCTACTCCCAAGTCTCTGCGCAACACTGCTCACTCCAATCCAAGACCAAGTGACCAGAAGCCACAAGCACCTATGGAGGCGATGGACGCGAGCGGCAGTCGGCTGTGCCAAATCATCCAAGGCGCCGGCCTGCGGCCCTGCACCGCGCAGCGTTTCCAGACGGTGTTGGCAACCGCAGGCATCGTAGCCCTCACCGACACCGGCTTTGCCTCTCGTATGGACGACATGATGGTCAACTCCATCCGCAAGTTCACTGCTGTCAAGAAGCACGCGGACGACCTTGCCGAACTGCTCCAGCCCGCACGCCCAGGCTCCTCATTGCCTGCCACCCTCATCGGCCTCCATGGTGACGAACTCTTTCAAGCCCTGGTGGCCCTGCAGGTGCCGGAGGTCGCGACGAAGAATGTGCACCTCGAGGCCGCGCTCGCCGCGCAGCGCCTCGCCATGCAAGAGACCGTCGACCTGCACATCCACGTCTACGAGGAAATTGTCTACATAGGACACTACAAGGCAAGCGAGGACAGAAAGACGTTGGCCTTCTTCCAGCGGCTGGAATCTTTGGACGCCATTGTTCAGAAGCACGTCGACCTGGCCACGAAAGCCGCTGCTACTTAGGCCTCATTCGGTGGGCCGGCGCCCTAAGTCGAGGAGGTGGATGTCATCGATGGATGCATCTCTTCTTGCCTCCTGTAACCAGCACTGCATCGCCTCGTGGCCTTAATGTTTTATTAGTATAGTACTCCCTCCATTCCCAAATATAAGTCTTTCTAAAGATTCCAGCAAGTGACTACTACATACGGAGCAAAATGAGTGAATCTACACTCTAAACTATGTCTACATACATCTGTATGATGTATTCCATTTGAAATAGTATCTAAAAAGGCTTATATTTATGAACGGAGGGAGTATATGGCATTTTTATTCCAGTCGTAACGTTTTCACTGTGAGGTGGGGCTGCAGTTGAGCAAACCCACCCCGCCCACCGGGCGTCGGCCGAGTTTAGAATTAGAAGAGAGAAACGAGGGAGGAGAGCTAGCTGTAGCACGGACGCTGTTGTCAGATGGGACTCGTGTTTATAGAATAGGAGTACTGAGCACTCGTGCCTCTCTTTTTTGAGGGAAAAATTAGTCGTGTGTCTAGTACCATTAGTTGGGTGCGTGCGACCTATAGCTGTCATCACTTTAGGTCTCCTTTTCGAACCACGGCTACGCTTCACAGTACATATTATTTCACGCATTTATCCTCCTATATGTACTCCTAGGCTATTTCCACGTGCTCCCATTCGCCGACATGTGGGACATAGAGCATCTAGGTCGTAGTGCATGCACGACTCGGAGCATATGCCGGGGTACTTTACATTTCAGACCTCACGAATTACATGCAAACCCCCCGCAGAAGAATAAATAAATGAATGAATTACTACATGAAACCGGATTATTTTCATGGAAACCGGAGCACGTTCATTAAATTTTGGACATAACACGTTTATAAAAAATGACCGGACCGAAACCAGTCTAAGGGCCTCTTTGATTTTTCCCGCTAAAAAAGGGCCTCTTTGATTCGCAGGATACTGAAAACACAGGAATGGGGAAAGTATGATGGCGATGAACCGAGACAAGGAGAACTCTAACTTAGTTAGAGGTTAGAGTTAGATTCTAACCGTGAACTAACTCTAAACCAAAGAGGTGTATGGATGGCAGGGTTAGATTAACAATAAATGCTCTATCTCAATCATTTGACTACTTTGGACCCTATTTCCTGCCGGATTTGGAGGGTGCTTGGATACGTTTTAGTTCCATGACTAAAAGTAGTGGGACTAAAACTTGCTAGCCTCACCCATGCTTGGATCCAAATACTAAAGAGACTAAAATCAAGTTAATGAGCATTTATTATCCTCCAAACCCTCCAATCCAGAACTCGCATGTGTTAAAGGTGAGAAGTTAAATGAGGAGAGAGAGGACTAATCCACATTTTAGTAGGGGTACCCCTGACTAAAAATTTTTAGTCTCAAGACTAGTTTTAGCCCCTCTTTAGTCAGGGGTGCTTGGAACTTTAGCCTCTTAAAGAGACTATTTTTAGTCAGACTAAAATAAGTCCCTTCTGTGGCCTCCTCCCGCTCACAATTGACATAAACGAACCATCTATACAAATCAAGCATGCAAAACATGATAATTTTTACTTTGTCCATACAAATGAGATATCCCACTTAAACATACAAGTCGTCAATCAAACTTCACAAAATAAAAAAACACTTCATGAAACAAAGAATGAGCTAACTCATCACGGAAGTCATTCACGATAGGGAGGGAGCCCGGAGCCCCTCACGCACCGAGGGAGGAGCTCGCCATCGTCGCTCTGGAGGAAGGCTCTGTAGAGCCCAAGCCCCGGGAACCCCTCCAACGCCAGCCCTTGCGAGTTGAGGTCGACACCGGCATGGGTAGCAGGGCCGCTTGCCGCCGACTGGGAACTTAATCTTTGGGCCTCTAGAAATAATGCAAGCCTGTAACTAAAATACCTAGAAAGGTGAACTGAATCTTTGGGCCTCTAGAAATAATGCAAGCCTGAAACTGAAATACCTACAAAGGTGAACTGAATCTTTGGGCCTCTAGAAATAATGCAAGCCTGAAAGTGAAATACCTAGAAAGGTGAACTGAATCTTTGGGCCTCTAGAAATAATGCAAGCCTGAAACTGAAATACCTAGAAAGGTGAACTGA
>NC_057799.1:463542996-463586759 GCF_018294505.1 Triticum aestivum
TTTGGGCCTCTAGAAATAATGCAAGCCTGAAATTGAAATACCTAGAAAGGTGAACTGAATCTTTGGGCCTCTAGAAATAATGCAAGCCTAAAATTGAAATACCTAGAAAGGTGACCTGAATCTTTGGGCCTCTAGAAAGATTTATTACCTCCTCAAGCAGCATCAAACAATTCCATGCGTGCACCACAAATCTATACCAAGTTTGATCAGGATCTACTTTTCCAAATCAGAATTAGCGCTAGAGCAAGCAAGATCAATGATATGGCCGTGAGACAGAGAAGGAACGAACAAACTCACCCCTCTCGCGACCTCCCTGGTAGATGCGCCGCCACCGCGCACGACAGAGGGAGAAAAACAACTCATGAAGGGGGAGCGGGGTGACCTTCAAAGGCCGGAGGGAGAGGGCGGCCGGAGTAGGGCGGCGGAGGCCGGAAGGAGAGGGAGGCCGGAGGAGAGAGAGGGCGAGCGGCCCTATGGGGAACAGAGAAGAGTCGTGCGAGAGGGGGGAGCGATCTGGTGTGGGCAGGGGAGATTTTTTTAGTTCTCTTTTAGTGGGCCCGAGGATAACTAACCCAATTAGAACCTCTCCACCGGGCTAGTTTTTTTAGCTGGGTTAGAGCAAACTAGCTCAAACTAACCCCTCTTGTTTCGATAATTTGAGGCTATTTCAACCCAAACTAGCTCTAACTCAGGGATCCAAACAAAGAGGAGTGTTACTGTACATGCTACAATGTGGACCGTAGCACATTGTTTTTATGGCCATATCACCACATTGTTTTCTACTGCTGGTTCACTGGGCTACCGTGGTTCACACTGCTGGTTCACTCGGCTGCCGTGGTTCGCACTCCTACGACCTGAGTAGTACTCTAGTATAGTACTAGTATATACCGCATCATTCTTTGCTCCTTCTTACTACTCCGACATGTGGGAGAGCCAGCATCCGGGTCGACGTGTCATGCACCAGATTAGAGCGCGGAACGGAAGGGGGGCATCACCCCGGTCGGAGCACCAGTAATTCATGACTATAGTGAGTGGTCATATCACAAGTCTTTCCAACAGTAACGCGTCGTCAAATCGCACAGCCCCACTCGCTCACCCTCCTCGCCTCTGTCAAACCGTCTACCCGAAAACTGCCGCGCGTACTGCCCGGGAAAAGCCCCGCCCTCAACTTTTAACTACGCGAAAATAGTTCGAGCTTGTTCATTCTATATAAATACAGTACTTACTGTATGTTTATTCACCCGTGGGGTTGTTCAATGAATGGAGGGGCGGGGAGCACAAGTGAACAATACTGTAGTACTACTAGTAGTAAGTAGGAGTCGTACAGTAGTCACCTTAAATAGAGAGTTTCTTTTCTTTAATGCAACGTACACAAATTGAAACGCTTGTTGTGGAGAGAAAAAAGATAATCACTCCACTATATATGGACGCAGGGGCCTGAGCGCTTGCTTTACTAGGGTTGCTCTCTTCATTCTCTCACCCTCTCCAGATATAAACAAGACAGCGGTAGCGACATTTTCTCTCTGCTCACCGCTGGTCACAGATCCGGCCAGATCCCTTCGGCCGGTGTGTGTAGAGGACTAAAAGGTGCATCGTTCACGCGGTCATCGCCGCCGAGGGAGGAAACCCACAGCTGCCGGAGGGGCCCGATCCTCTGCCCGTGCCGTTCTCTCCGACACAGCGCCGGCTCGGGAGGTCCTCCGACCCTTCTTCCTCCCAGCCGTATTGTCCGCAGATCCGACATGCCGCCGCCGACATCCCGGCAACCCTCAGGTATAAGTTCTTCGAAAGCGGCCTTGCTCTACTGCCCCAGCTCCCCACGTGTCTACATGTGCATCTTTTTCTACTCCCATCATCTCTTCCAAAGCCACCTAAATTTTTAGTATTATTAGAGGTAAAGCTACTTCATGCATTCGAATCTAGGGCTTTGTTCAAACAACGAAGAAAGGGGGAAAGTTGTAGCATGAATCTAGGACTTGATTCAAAGAGGAAATAATATGGTGAAAGGTAGTAGAGACCGGATACCCAACCGGTCTCTTGGTTGAAAAGGGAAATAATGGGAAAATGCAGTGCAAACTGGATAAGGAACAGATCTATTATTGGTTGAAAAAGGGATAGAAAGTGGCGGCTGGTGGACAAGTCAACAGAGTATGTCCAGGATTAGATTTGCTGCCATCACATAGTAAAAGGTCTCCAGGATTAGATTTGCTGCCCTCACATAGTAAAAGGTCTCAGGATTAGATTTGCTGCCCTCACATAGTAAAAGGTCTCCAGGATTAGATTTGCTGCCCTCACATAGTAAAAGGTCTCCAGGATTAGATTTGCTGCCCTCACATAGTAAAAGGTCTCCAGGATTATATTTGCTGCCCTCACATAGTACAAGGTCTCGAGGATTAGGTTTGCTGCCCTCACATAGCATGAACAAACTCGGCATCACCACTTTATGCCTCGTTGTAGGTACATTGTGCTGATGCGTCCACTGTCGCATGTCCTTATACCAACCTTTTGTTGTTGTTAATGTAAGGGCGCATGTAAAATGAAGCGATCACACTGTTACCTTAGGGACATGTCTAACCAGTGCTATTGTTAATCTAATGCCTCCAGTGATAAGATGCAATTAAACTGTGTTACAAATGGCACTCCTGCTGTTTTCCCCAGTATGATAAGTAAGTTGCTCCTTTACACTGCTGAGTGTCCTGGTGTCCCCACGGTCCCATGCCCTTAAACCAACTCTTTAGCTGCTGTTGATTTACTGTGTCTGGTAAACAAGCAATGCCACCATTAAAGTAATCCCATATTTGAGGAATATCATTGTTGATCGTAATGCTTCTGGTAACATGAAGCATTGCTGACGTTTTAAAATTTCTACTGTCCTTGCGTGATTGCCATGAACATAATTAAGATGCTTCTTTTCATTTTGTATATGTTTCGTATATTCTTATTGACCAGCAACTGTTTACTTTCTATATTTTTGTGCAGATAGGGATATCCATTTCACCTTGTTGCTATTGTGACCTTTTGGTGAACTGCACAAAACAGTTCTTTGGAATGAGTGTCTTGTGCAGTTCAACTAAAATGTTACATGGGCAACATCTCTCAATTTTGGTGGAACTGCACAAAATGGTGATTGGAGTTCCCAAAATCTCTGTCAAATTCTGCTGGTAATCTCGTGCAACATTTTATTAGCCTTTGCAAGATGAGCCATAGCTGAATGATGCAATCTTTGCTTCATTTCAGGCGAACTGCAGAAAAAGTGGCATGAATTGAATCATCGATTGGAGCTGCAGGTTGACTTCCACTAGTGCCACTATTATAGTAATCATGCTCTTTATTATCTGCGCTGTGCAAACAGGAATACTCAACTACAGATGTTGTGACGGTCAAGAGCATTCGCCAAGTTCTTCGATTGTATGACATGGCTAGCCAAGATGGATTTAATCCGGATATTCACTTTATCAAAAGGCTCTAATGGGTTGGTTCTGAATCTTGCAAGCTGGGAATCAGTGAGATGTGTAGGCATCTTTGTTGTACTTATTATTTCAATCTTATTTGTTGGTTCTGAATCTTGCAAGCTGGGAATCAATGAGATGTGTAGGCATCTTTGTTGTACTTATTATTTGGATCTTATTTGTTGGTTCTGAATCTTGCAAGCTGGGAATCAATGAGATGTGTAGGCATCTTTGTTGTACTTATTATTTGGATCTTATTTGTTGGTTCTAAATCTTGCAAGCTGGGAAACACGGCATGATGATGCAGAGGACAAAAACCATAACAAACAGTTCAAACTTGGTAGTATTATCTTTGTGAAAGTGCGACAAATGTGCTGATCGTGAGCGTCATGAGAATAATAATTCTAATTGTTGTGCATGTTGATCCTGTGGCACTAATAGAATGAGCGAATGCATTGCTTGTTTTAAGTATAAATTTCTATTAAAGCTAATTAAATTTAAGTAAAGTGACCACTAACTCCTGTTATTACAGTACCAATACAGACCCGCTCGTGAACCGACGTGTGGCCGAGGGTGCATCTTCTGCCGGGCGTGCAACGGACGAGGGAGGGGTAGTAACTGTTGTCGCCTATACACACTCAGCTTACTGTTGAATCCAGTTCCCCAAGAGCTGAAAAACGAACTGCTGCCGCCGCCTACACACTCGTTCACTCGAAGAGACTCCAATGGCGATCCGAGGGGTGAGCCTGCTAGATATGGACTTCAGCAAGGAGTTCCCCTTTGAGTTCGCCGTTCAGTCCTATGGCTGCACCAAGTTGAATGTGATGTACACCAACGATACGGACTCAGTGAAGCTCTGCCTCGCCTCAGTCCTATGGCTGCACCAGGTTCTGGAGCATTCGCCCGTTTCATCGGCGGCGCCGACTGCACCTTTGCTATGGTGGAGAGAAGGAAGAACGCGACGATTCGGCCATCTGGTGCAACAAGCTTGTCGACATCCATAAGCAATACAAGATCATCAGCAACGGGCAGGAGAAGGACTCCGTGGTTGACCTGGCTGAGACCATCATCGACCCCTGATACGCCAACATGAAAGAAGACGACTTGAACACGTGGGAGGTACCTCTGAATCTAGCTTACATAACCTATGCGGCCAAGGACGCATACGCATGCTACGACGTGTACAGGCAGATCTTGGACATGAGGGCATGTCTGCTTCCCGTAACTGACGAGTACACGGACAGCCGCAGCGTCATGATCAAGCGTGCCAGGAAGGTCTAGATGTTGTACTTTATCTGTTTATAAGCACCTTTATCATCTGAGTGTTTCATGCATTAGCCTATGTGTCATAATTATTTGTTTTGTCTGAAATATTTCTTTTAAGAACCCATTAACCTGATTGCTTTTTTTAGTGGCTATTTGCTTATGTATGTAAAGTAGTTCACTTGTCCGTAAAAAAAACTAGTTCACTCGGCTGCCGTGCTTTGAATCTCCTTCCTCCCAACATATTCCCCTCCTCAGGTGGACCCAGCAGGTCTCTGAATTTTCTCCCACTTTCTTTTTCGATGTAAACTGAGTTTTCTCCCAGTACTTTCCCCTAGAACCAACTCAATTGTCCCACGTCTAGCCTAAAAAATAATAATACCCCACGTACTATTAACCCATCAAATTAAAATGATATTTTATTTCGTAAGTTGAAAGTTCTTACAAAATAATAATAATAATTGTTTATATATAACTTGGCAAGTTAATTCCTAGTGATTGCGTACATAAGCTTGCAAAGATTTTACTGACGTGCAATCATGTGTTTATGTTTTTATAACATTTCTCCGTCTAGCCCAACATGATATTTTCACCCAGCCCAGCAAGTCCGCGGATTTCGAGAAAAATGCAAATGGGATTTAAATGGGCTGCATAGATGCTACATCATTGTTTCACCCAGCCCACCAAATGGACTAAAAAACAAATGGACTGGCTGACATGTGGGCCAGTAGGTCGAAGCCTAAGAAGGCGTTGGATTTACATCCAATGGCCCGCATTCTTCTTCAATCTCTCGTCTTCTTCCCCCAGCGCTGCCGGAACCACCTGCTCCAGCCTTGGCGTCCAGCGGCGTTGTTTTGCGCTCCTCAGCAAAACGCTACCCCGCCGACGACCAGGCCATCCCTCCACTCCGCACCTCCTGTTATTCTCTGCCGACTGTAGGCCCACCCCGCACCCAAACCAGTCAAGTTTCCCACTCCTCTCCGTCTGCGACTCCACTGCCGCGTCTTCCCCATCTCCGGGTCGTTCCAGTCTGGGGCCTCGCCGTCGTCCACCGCCTCGGTGCGCTCGGCACGGCGTGGTCAACATACGAGAGTCATCGGAAGAGAACTGTACGTGGAGAGCCTGACGGATGGGACCCACGAGGTCCATGGTCGCACGCAAGGAAAGTTCCTCCTTATTACGCATTGTACGTGCACTGTACATGGGAAGGGCTTCTGTATTTCGCGAAAAAAACGTTCCCCCCGCTGACAGGTCGGGCCCACCAGCTATATCTTCGCACGCAAGGAAGTGCCTCCTTATTACGCACCAAAAAATGAATACCCCCTGCTAGCTGGGACCCACCATAGTGGGTGGCTGACTTGTGGGCCTACTAAGTTGACGAGGATGGAGGGCTTTGTCAACTTAGTCAATATGAACGATTCTAGCTCTAGTGACCGTACGATGTCCATCCAACGGCCATAGTGCTTCTTCAACCTCTGGTCTTCTTGCTCCAACCGCCCGAAGCAGCACCGGTCGTGCCGCGTGCTCCTGCCTCTCGTGGCCGGCTGTGATGCCACGGAGGCCTCACCGCCCCCTACTACTCCCACCGCTGGCCCAGGACACCCCCTGTTATTCTGCGGCGACGGCAGCCTCACGCCGCAGCCGAACCAGTGAACACTCGTACTCGTCTCCGCGTGGGCATCCACTGCCGCGTCTTCCCCGGCTCCGCGTCGTCCCCTTCCTAGGCCTCGCCGTCGTCCACCGCCTTGGTGCTCTCGGCGCGGCGTGGTCAATGTGGTCAACGACCGACTTTCATCGGAAGAGTACTGTACGTGGAGAGGCTGACAGCTGGGTCCACGGCCACAGCCCAGTTTTTTTGTGATTTGCCAAGTAAGTCGCTTTGTCAGGCCTGTTGGGCTGTAAATCTTTCAAGACGAGGAAAGCTTCATTCGGCTGGCCGAGAAAATGGCATATCAGTAATGAGAAATGGGTTGTACATTTTTAAAACACATCAAACCGGCAATTAGTTTCAAATATCTTTTTTTCATTTCGAGATTTTAAATAACATTAATTTTTATGCATGGAGAATTTGTTGGATTTTATATTGATATACATTTATTTTAAAAATCTGTCTGAATGTGAGTCGAAATTTCGGGATTAAAAACAGTTCGGACCGCACCGAAATATGCAAAATTTCGTATAATTTTTTAACCATGGCCACAATATGGGCTGTAATGCTAACAAAAAGAATATGGGCTCCAAAAAAAACCTTAAGAATTAGCAAATGGGCTGTAAATTATTAGAAATAATGGCAGATGGGTTGTATGCTGTTTTCCACAGATTTGAGGCTTTCCTAAAAAAAGGTTGACGCACAAGCAGTGACTGTTGGATGTCCATCGAACGGCCGTCGTGCTTCTTCAATCTCTGCTCTTCCTGCTCCAGCCGCTCAAACAAGCGCCGGCGGGACTGCCTGCTCCCTCCTCCCCGCGGCCGGCTGAGCTGCCGCGCAGGCCTCACTGCCCCACCGTACTCCCATCGCTGGCCTAGCCATCCCTCTACTCACCCACACCTGCTGTTATTCTCCGGCGACGGCAGACGAACCAGTAAACCCTCGTAGAGTCGTACTCCCCTCCGCGTGGGAAACAACTGCCGAGTCTTCCCTGCCTTCGTTTCGTTCCCTTCCTAGGCCTCTCCGTGCCACCGCCCTGGTGCTCTCGGCGCGGCCTGGTCAACGTGGTCAACGGCCGACATGCATCTGAAGTGGACTGTACGTGGAGAGGCCGACAGTTGGGTCCACGGCCGCACGCAAGGAAATGCCTCCTTATTACGTGCAAAATAATGATTCCTCCACCTGACATCAGGGACCCCCGAAAGGGCCTCTGTATTTCATGAAAAAAACGTTACCGCCGCTGATAGCTCGGACCCACCAGCTATATCTTCGCACGCAAGGAAGTGCCTCCTTATTACGCACAAAAAAAATGAATACTCCCCCTGTTAGCTGGGACCCAGTATAGTGGCAGGCTGACTTGTGGGCCTACTAAGTTGACGGGGACGGAGGGCTTTGTCAACTTAGTCAATATGCACGATTCTAGCTCCAGTGACCGTACGATGTCCATCCAACGACCATAGTGCTTCTTCAACCTCTGGTCTTCTTGCTCCAGCCGCCCAAACCAGCGCCGGTCGTGCCTCGTGCTCCTGCCTCCCGTGGCCGGCTGCGATGCGGCGGAGGCCTCACCGCCCCCTACTACTCCCACCGCTGGCCAGGCCATCCCTCTACTCACCCACACCCCCTGTTATTCTGCGGCGACGGCAGCCTCACACCGCAGCGAACCAGTGAACCCTCGTACTCCTCTACGCGTGGGCATCCACTGCCGCGTCTTCCCCGGCTCCGTGTCGTCCCCTTCCTAGGCCTCGCCGTCGTCCACCGCCCTGGTGCTCTCGGCGCGGCGTGGTCAATGTGGTCAAGGAACGGCTTCCATCGGACGTGGACTGTACGTGGAGAGGCTGACAGCTGGGTCCACGGCCGCAGCAAGGAAGTGCCTCCTTATTACATGAAAAATAATTATTCCTCCACCTGACAGCTGGGACCCACCGGACGGGCCACCGTATTTCGCGAAAAAAAGTTTGCACCTGACTGTTGGGACCCACCAGCTACATCTTCGCACGTAAGGAAGTGCGTCCGGGCAAAAAAACGATTCGCCCCCCTGATTGCTGGGACCCACCAGCTACATCTTCGCAGGCAAGGAAGTGCCTGATAGTCGGGGCCCACCTGGTCGAAGGGTACGTAGCGTTGTCATTCTGGTCGCGAACGTGTACGTACATATATACTGGTGGATGTAGAGGCGCACACGTGTCGTAGTAGAGGCGTGTACGTTTCGTAGTAGAGGCGCGCACGTAGCATGTACACGTACGTACAGCGGCCAGGGTGCAAGAAAGAAAATACGGCCACGTATGTGTACATACGGGCGGTGTCTCGAACGCCTACTCGCGCATACGTACGGCCAGGGCTCGTGTACATGGCTGGGTCGGAACAGAGAAACAGCATCGTCGTCGTGTTCATGGGGAGGCAACGGAATGCGTCGTGTTCATGGGGAGGCAACGGAATGCGTCGTGTTCATCGGGAGGCAATGGAACGCGTGGGAGCCAACCGGCTGGGTCGGAACAGAATGCGTCATCGTGTTCATCGGGAGGGCTTGGACGGAACAGCTGATGGAAACGAGGCCTGGCGTACCACAGAACGGTGGAAACGGCCTTGTGTTCGACCGGCCACGTTTGAAACGGGATCCTGTTCATCGGGAGGGGTCTGGCGTACCGCAAAATGGAGGAAACGGACCTCCTATGGTCGAAATGGGGGTCCTGTTGATCGGGAGGGGTGTGGCGTACCGCAAAACGGAGGAAACGGACTTGTGTTGGAGTGCTACGATCGAAACGGGGGTCCTGTTCATCGGGAGGAGTGTGGCGTACCGCAAAACGGGACTCCACGGGATACTGTTCATCTCCACCGTTGACCCCCTCCAGCCTCCACGGGCTACTGTTCATCCACCGTCGACCTCCTCCAGCCTCCACCTGCGACTGTTCATCCACGGGCTCCTGTTCATCCAGCCTCCACCACGCGCTACTCCACCGGCTACTGTTCAACCAGCCCTCTCCACGGGCTCCTGTTCAACCACCCCTCCACGGGCTACTGTTCAACCACCCCTCCACGGGCTACTGTTCATCCAGCCCTCCACCGTCTACTATTCATTCTACCCTCCACGGGGTGGTCCTGTTCATCCTGCCCTCCACGGGGTCCTGTACATCCAGCCCCAACTGGCTCGATTGATCGGGGTCCTGTTCATCCAGAGGCAACACCACGGGGTCCTATTCATCCATCCCCACCGGGAACTGTTCATCCAAACCCCCCCAGCAACGCTCACTGTTCATCCAGAGGCAGCATCGATCAGCTTTAGTTAGCAGCAGTAGCGAAGGAATCGCTCGATCGGGTTCAGTTAATAGCCATCGATCGATCGCTCGGGTTCAGTAACGCGTAGCCTGCAGTGCAATCGCTCAGGTTTAGTTACAGCCCAACGCCTCGCTCGGGTTTAGTTAGAGCCAACGCCTCGCACACACGCGCGTACGTGTACGAGAGAAACGCGCATCGCTCGGCCCCCGACCTCCCACCGTAACCGGGAACTCCCTGAAATTTTCCTCGCCCTTGCTTCTACCACGGTTTTTTCCGTCATGGACGGCCCAAAGAATGTCATGCAGCTGCGTCTCCGGCCCGCCCAGGATGAAAAGCCTATTTTCTGTCATGATTTTTTGTCATAGAAGTAGAAGCCCACCACATCTATGATGATACCAGGTTTTGTCACAATTATCGTCATAGAAGTGTCATATGTATGATAGAAAAAAAATTCGTTCGGCCCAAAATGTCACGGATGTGTCTTTTTTTGTAGTGCCCCAACACCGTCATTAACATGGGGCCAGGGCTCGGGAAGGCACCTCTGTGGTGGCATACAGATCTTTGTGAAGACATATTCAAGATTAGATGAGGATTAGAAGACGACGATCCTCGGCAAGATCCCTGCCGAGGAAGGCCACCAGACCCCCGGCGAGGTCCTTGCCGGGGACGACAGCACGCCACGGCAAGACCCTTGCCGGGCCACCCGGCAAGGCCCTCGCCAAGGACGCCAGCGGGGCCACTGCTAAACCTGCGCCAGACAAGCTTCCACCGTCGTTCACATGCAGCTGCCAGCCCAACCAGCTGGGCGGGCACCTGCGTGGCAACATGCAGCTCCCAGGCCAACTCATCGAGCGCCTACGTGGCGGCATGCAGATCTTCGTGAAGGCTCCGCCACCGCTCCACCTCAGCTGCCTGGCTGCCTACATGGCACCACGCACCTCACTGGCCAGGGCGCGTGTCAAGGCGAGGAGGAGCGGCGACGGAGGGGACGGGCCTCGCCCCCGTCCCCAATAAAGCAAGGGGACACCTAAGCTACGCATTAAATGTGTCTTGTCCTGTAATATGAGCGATAAGCTCAGAGCACTGTACGCCTTTCCACCTCCTGTGTGTCATTGTGGCAGCCCCTTTCAACTATAAAAGGAGGCCCATGGCATACTGGAGAAGGATTCGGCTCTTGCGAACCACGCACTGACCACAGCTAGTTCGAGAGCTCAAGAACTCTCAGAAATACACCCACCAAAGCAGGACTAGGGTTTTACGCATCCTCGCGGCGCGAACCTGGGTAAACGAACCTTGTGTTGTCTACTAGCCCTGCTCTCCTCGCAACCCTGCGCCCCGGCAACCATAGTAGGGATTCTTGTGCTCCCATAGGTGTCGTTCCACACCGACAGCAATCATAGAAGACTATATGATGGTTGAGTATGTGGACTTGCCAAAAGGCTCCCATACGTGACCCTTCCTGAAAAGATGATGAATTGTAGTTGCAAAGTTGACTGCGAACATAGTTTGTTGGTTTTCAATAGAGTTTATGCTTTATACTTCGATGTTGTGATGAGTTGTTACTTATTCACGAGAATTTTATGATAAAAACTATGTGATAAAAGTTCTATGATAAATTTTTTTGATGTTATAATAATATACATGATGCTTCTATGTTCGTATTTCGTTTTTATCGACACCTCTCTCTCTAAGCATGTGGACATGTTTTTGATTTTGGTTTTCGCTTGAGGACAAGCGAGGTCTAAGCTTGGGGGATTTGATACGTCCATTTTGCATCATGTTTACCTACTGTTATTTATAATGTTTTTATTCATAATAATGCTTTTTGGAGTAATTCTAATGCCTTTTCTCTCATAATATGCAAGGTCCACACAAAGAGGGAGAATACCGGCAGCTAGAATTCTGGACCTGAAAAAGCTACGTCAGGCTACCTATTCTGCACAACTCCAAATGAGCGGAAACTTCACGGAGAATTTTTATGGAATATATAAGAACTATTGGAGCAAATAAGTACCAGAGGGGGCCCACCAAGTGGGCACAACCCACCTAGGCGCCCCAGGGAGCCTAGGCGCGCCCTAGTGGGTTGTGCCCTCCTCGGCCCACCTCCGGTGCCCCTCTTCTGGTATATAAGTCATTTTGACCTAGAAAAATAAGGGGAGGACTTTCGGGACGAATCGCCGCCGTCTCGAGGCGGAACTTGGCAGGAGCACTTTTGCCCTCCGGCGGAGCGATTCCGCCGGGGGAACTTCCCTCCCGGAGGGGGAAATCATCGTCGTCATCATCACTAACAACTCTCCCATCTTGGGGAGGGCAATCTCCATCAACATCTTCGACAGCACCATCTCCTCTCAAACCCTAGTTCATCTCTTTTGTTCAATCTTTGTACCGAAACCTTAGATTGGTGCTTGTGGGTAACTAGCAGCTAGTGTTGATTACATCTTTTAGTTGATTACTATATGGTTTATTTGGTGGAAGATTATATGTTCAGATCCATTATGCTATTTAATACCGCTCTGATCTTGAGCATTATTATTATTTGTGAGTAGTTACTTTTGTTCTTGAGGTCACGGGAGAAATCTTGTTGCAAGTAATCATGTGAATTTTATATGTGTTTGATATTTTGATGATATGTATGTTGTGATTCCCTTAGTGGTTTCATGTGAACGTCGACTAAATGACACTTCACCATATTTGGGCCTAAGGGAATGCATTGTGGAGTACTTATTAGATGATGGGTTGTGAGAGTGACAGAAGGTTAAACCCTAGTTTATGTGCTACTTCATAAGGGACTGATTTGGATCCAAAAGTTTAATGCTATGGTTAGATTTGATCTTAATAGTTTTCTCGTAGTTGCAGATGGTTGCGAGGGGGTTAATCATAAGTAGGAGGTTTGTTCAAGTAAGAACAACACCTAAGCAACGGTCCACCCACATATCAAATTATCAAAGTAGCGAACACAAATCAAACCAACGTGATGAAAGTGACTAGATGAAATTCCCGTGTACCCTCAAGAGCGCTTTGCTTATCATAAGAGACCGTTTTGGCCTGTCCTTTGCCTCAAAAGGATTGGGCTACCCTTCTGCACTTTTGTTACCATTACCGTTACTTGCCCGTTACAAATTATCTTGCTACCAAACTACTCGTTACTTATAATTTTAGTGCTTGCAGAGAATACCTTGCTGAAAACTACTTGTCATTTCCTTCTGCTCCTTGTTGGGTTTGACACTCTTACTTATCAAAAGGACTACGATTGATCCCCTATAATTGTGGGTCATCACTCATCTACTACCTCGACGTCCTGCTGGATTAAGAAGGCGAGGGACGTCACCGAGCTGAACGTGTGCAGAACACGGAGGTGACGTGCGTTCGGTACTTGATCGGTTGACGTGAGAAGAAATTCGACTACATCAACCGCGTTTTGAAACGCTTCCTCTTACGGTCTACGAGGGTATGTAGACACACTCTCCCCCTCGTTGCTATGCATCTTCATGGATAGATCATTGCGTGTGCGTATATTTTTTTCCATGCGATGATTCCCAACAGTGGTATCAGAGCCAGGTTTGTGCGTAGATGATATGCACGAGTAGAACACAAAGAGTTGTGGGCGATGATAGTCATACTACTTACCACCAACGTCTTATTTTGATTCGGTGGTATTGTGGGGTGAAGCAGCCCGGACCAACCTTACATGTCCACGCACATGAGACCGGTTCCACCGACAGACATGCAACTAGTTTTGCATAAAGGTGGCTGGCGGGTGTCTGTTTCTCCTACTTTAGTTGAATCGAATTTGACTGCGGCCGGTACTTGAAGAAGGTTAAAAAAGCAAACTTGACGAAACACCATTGTGGTTATGCGTAGGTAAGAACGGTTCTTGCTAGAAGCCTGTAACAGCCACATAAAACTTGCAACAACAAAGTAGAAGACGTCTAACTTGTTTTTGCAGGGCATGTTGTGATGTGATATGGTCAAGATATGATGTGATGACGTTATTGTATGAGATGATCATATTTTGTAAGTTGTCGGCAACCGGCAGGAGCCTTATGGTTGTCTCTTTATTGTATGAAATGCAAACACCATGTAATTGCTTTACTTTATCACTATGTGCTAGCGATAGTTGTAGAAGCAATAGTTGGAGAGACGACCACGATACTATGATGGAGATTAAGGTGTCGAACCGGTGACGATGGAGATCATGACAATGCTTTGGAGTTGGAGATCAAAAGCACAAGATGATGATGGCCATATCATGTCACATATTTTGATTGCATGTGATGTTTATCTTAGTTACAACTTATTTTGCTTAGAACGACGGTAGCATCATAAGATGATCCCTTCACTAAATTTCAAGGTTAAAATGTTCTCCCTGAGTATGCACCGTTGCTACAATTTGTCATTTCAAGACACCACATGATGATCAGGTGTGATTGACTCTATGTTCACATACAACGGGTGCAAGACAGTTTTACACATGCAGAATACTTGGGTTAAACTTGACAAGCCTAGCATGTATAGACATGGCCTCGGAACACTGGAGACCGAAAGGTCGAACGTGAATCATATAGCAGATATGATCAACATAGAGATGTTCACCATTGATGACTATCCCAACTCACGTGATGACCAGACATGGGTTAGTTGATTTGGATCACGTATCACTTAGACGACTTGAGGGATGTCTATTTAAGTGGGAGTTCTTTAGTAATATGATTAATTGAACTTAAGTTTATCATGAACTTAGTCTTATAGTTTTGCATATCTATGTTGTAGATCAATGGCCCGAGCTACCGTTCCCTTGAATTTTAATGTGTTCCTAGAGAAAGTTAAGTTGAAAGATGATGGTAGCAACTACACGGACTGGGTCCGTAACTTGAGGATTATCATCATTGCTGCACAGAAGAATTATGTCCTTGATTCACCGCTAGGTGAAAGGCCTGCTGCAGGAGCTAAAGCTGATGTTATGAACGTCTCGCAAGCTCGATCTGATGACTACTCTATAGTTCAGTGTGCCATGCTTTACGGCTTAGAACTGGGACTTCAAAGACGTTTTGAACGTCATGGAGCATATGAGATGTTCCAAGAGTTGAAGTTAATATTTCAAGCAAATGCCCGGGTTGAGAGATATGAAGTCTCCAACAAGTTCAATAGCTGCAAGATGGAGGAGAACAGTTCGGTCAGTGAACACATACTCAAAATGTCTGGGTATTATAATCACTTGACTCAGCTGGGAGTTGATCTTCCAGTTGATTGTGTCATTGACAGAGTTTTTCAATCACTGCCACCAAGCTACAAAGGCTTCGTGATGAACTATAATATGCAAGGGATGAACAAAACAATTCCGAGCTCTTCGCAATGCTTAAAGCCGCGGAGGTAGAAATCAAGAAGGAGCATAAAGTGTTGATGGTTAACAAAACCACTAGTTTCAAGAAAAAGGGAAACGGAAAGAAAGGGAACTTCAAGAAGAATGGCAAGCAAGTTGCCACTCCCGGGAAGAAGCCCAAAGCTGGACTCATACGTCTCCAACGTATCTATAATTTTTTATTGTTCCATGCTATTATATATTCTGTTTTGGATGTTTAATGGGCTTATTTATACACTTTTATATCATTTTTGGGACTAACCTATTAACCGGAGGCCCAGCCCAAATTGCTATTTTTTTGCCTATTTCAGTGTTTCGCAGAAAAGGAATATCAAACGGAGTCCAAACGGAATAAAACCTTCGGGAACGTGATTTTTGGTACAAACATGATCCAGAGGACTTGGAGTGGACGTCAAGCAACCGACGAGGCGGCCACGAGGCAGGGGGGCGCGCCTACCCCCCTGGGCATGCCCTCCACCCTCGTGGGCCCCTCGTGGCTCCATCGACCTACTTCTTCCTCCTATATATACCTACGTACCCCCAAACCATCAGGGAGCACCACGAAAACCTAATTCCGCCACCACAACTCTCTGTACCCGTGAGATCCCATCTTGGGGCCTTTTCTAGCATCCTGCCGGAGGGGCATTGATCACGGAGGGCTTCTACATCAACACCATAGCCTCTCCGATGATGTGTGAGTAGTTTACCTCAAACCTCCGGGTCCATAGTTATTAGCTAGATGGCTTCTTCTCTCTCTTTAGATCTCAATACAAAGTTCTCCTTGATTCTCTTGGAGATCTATTTGATGTAACTCTTCTTTTGCGGTGTGTTTGTCGAGATCCGATGAATTGTGGGTTTATGATCAAGATTATCTATGAACAATATTTGAATCTTTCTGAATTCTTTTATGTATGATTGGTTATCTTTGCAAGTCTCTTCGAATTATCAGTTTGGTTTGGCGTACTAGATTGATCTTTCTTGCAATGGGAGAAGTGCTTAGCTTTGGGTTCAATCTTGCGGTGCTTGATCCCAGTGACAGTAGGGGAAACGACACATATTGTATTGTTGCCATCGAGGATAAAAAGATGGGGTTTATATCATATTGCATGAGTTTATCCCTCTACATCATGTCATCTTGCTTAAAGCGTTACTCCGTTCTTATGAACTTAATACTCTAGATGCATGCTGGATAGCGGTCGATGTGTGGAGTAATAGTAGTAGATGCAGGCAGGAGTCGGTCTACTTGTCACGAACGTGATGCCTATATACATGATCATACCTAGATATTCTCATAACTATGCTCAATTCTATCAATTGCTCGACAGTAATTCGTTTACCCACCGTTATACGTATGCTCTTGAGAGAAGCCACTAGTGAAACCTATGGCCCCGGGTCTATCTTTTATCATATTAATCTCCCGACAACAAGCTATTTCTGGCGCCGTTTATTTTGCTTTCTTTTACTTTTTCTCTTTATCATAAAAATACCAAAAATATTATCTTATCATCTCTATCAAATCTCACTCTCGTAGGTGACCGCGAAGGGATTGACAACCCCTTTATCACGTTGGTTGCGAGGTTCTCATTTGTTTGTGTAGGTGCGTGGGACTCGAGCGTAGTCTCCTACTGGATTGATACCTTGGTTCTCAAAAACTGAGGAAAATACTTACGCTACTTTACTGCATCACCCTTTCCTCTTCAAGGGAAAACCAACGCAGTGCTCAAGAGGTAGCAAGAAGGATTTCTGGCGCCATTGCCGGGGAGTCTACGCACAAGTCAAGACATACCAAGTACCCATCACAAACTCTTATCCCTCGCATTACATTATTTGCCATTTGCCTCTCGTTTTCCTCTCCCCCACTTCACCCTTGCCGTTTTATTCGCCCTCTTTGTCCGTTCGCCTCTTTTTTTGCTTGCTTCTTGTTTGCTCGTGGGTTGGATTGCTTGCTTGTCACGATGGCTCAAGACAATACTAAATTGTGTGACTTTTGAGGGAGTCCTGGATTAGGGGGTCCTCGGACAACCGGACTATATCCTTTGGCCGGACTATTGGACTATGAAGATACAAGATTGAAGACTTCGTCCCGTGTCCGGATGGGACTCTCCTTGGCGTGGAAGGCAAGCTTGGCAATATGGATATGTAGATTTCCTCCCTTGTAACCGACTCTGTGTAACCCTAGCCCCCTCCGGTGTCTATATAGACCGGAGGGTTTAGTCCGTAGGACAACAACAATCATACCATAGGCTAGCTTCTAGGGTTTAGCCTCTACGATCTCGTGGTAGATCAACTCTTGTAATACTCATATCATCAAGATCAATCAAGCAGGAAGTAGGGTATTACCTCCATCGAGAGGGCCCGAACCTGGGTAAACATTGTGTCCCCCGCCTCCTGTTACCATCCGCCTTAGACGCACAGTTCGGGACCCCCTACCCGAGATCCGCCGGTTTTGACACCGACATTGGTGCTTTCATTGAGAGTTCCACTGTGCCGTCACCGTAGGGCTTGATGGCTCCTTCAATCATCGGCAACGATGCGATCCAGGGTGAGGTTTTCCTCCCCGGACAGATCTTCGTATTCGGCGGCTTCGTACTGCGGGCCAATTCACTTGGCCATCTGGAGCAGATCGAAAGCTACACCCCTGGCCATCAGGTCAGATTTGGAAACTTGAACTACACTGCCGACATCCGCGGAGACTTGATCTTCGGTGGATTCGAGCCCATGTCAGGTGCGCCGCACGATCATGACGAGCATGATTTAGCTCTGCCGTCGGACTGTGTTTGGGAAATCACACCTGTAACTACTCTGGCCTTCAATCTGGAACAGATTGCACCATCTGTGGACGGGTGGACGGACCCCGCCATGGAGGCCGCACACTCAGTGGCGATAGCGACGAATACTGACTTCACCCCTTACGAGAGCCGTGTTGCCGAACCACTGGATTCGCCCCCGGCCACGGGCTCCGAGCCGCCTGCGTCCGTGCCTATCGAATCCGATCGGGCACCGATCATGGAGTTTACCTCTGCGGATATCTTTCAGCACTCGCCTTTTGGCGAGGTGCTAAATTCATTAAGGTCCCTCTCCTTGTCAGGAGAACCTTGGCCGAACTATGTCCGGCTAGAATGGGATGCGGACGACGAAGAAATTCGCTCCCCACCCACCACCCACTTAGTAGCCGCTGTCGACGATTTAACCGACATGCTCGATTTCGACTCCGAAGACATCGACGGCATGGACGATGATGCAGGAGAGGAACAGGAACCATCGCCCACAGGGCGCTGGACAGCCACTTCATCACATGACATATACATGGTGGATACACCCAAAGAAAACAATGACGAGGAACGGAAGGATGCAGCGAAGGATAGCTCCCTCGAGAAGCAAACAAAGCGTCGGCGTAGGCGCCGCTCCAAATCCCGCCTCGGCAAAACAGCGATAACAGCGCAAGGGAAAATAACACCCCAGTCGACTCCAGAGGAAACTACGACCACATTGACCCAGCGGCAGAGCAGGATGAACCAGCAAACGGCAAACATAGTACGGATCCGCTGTCCGAACACGGCGACGCCGAGGATAAAGCTCATCAACCTCCCTCCAGAGAGGAAAACAGTCCTGACGAAGATGCACACATCATCCCGGAAAGGCACTTGGAACAAGAGAACCTCCGCAGAAGGCTTATTGCCATCGCGAGGAGTCTGAAGAAACAGAAGCAAAGGCTTAAGGCCGCGCAGAATACGCTCAACAGTAGATGGAACAAAGTTCTCGACAATGAAGAAAAGTATGGTGGTAGTTACCACACAAAGAGCTATCCAAAGCGCAAACTGTTGCCTGAATTTGATGACGAGGCCTTAGAGCCCACACAGCCAAAAAATAAAACGGTCAACCGGTCGGATCAACCACCTTGTGGCCGCGATAGAGCGGCTAACAAGGCCGCACATAAGTCAGCACACGCTTCACGTGAGGACTTGCATCAGAAGACCGGCGCAACCAGATCCATCTACGGATCAAGGAAACGCGCTCCAGCGCATAACCAAAACCGAACACTACAACCGTCAGAACGCCATGACACATTCAAATACAGGGGTGCTGCGCACCCCCTATGTGTCACCGATGAGGTGCTGGATCACGAATTTCCAGAAGGATTCAAACAGTGAACATAGAGGCGTATGACGGAACCACAGACCCTGGGGTCTGGATTGAGGACTTTATCCTCCATATCCATATGGCTCGCGGAGACGATCTCCACGCCATCAAGTACTTGCCCCTCAAGCTGAAAGGACCAGCTCGGCACTGGCTGAAAAGCCTCCCCGAAAACTCAATTGGAAGTTGGGAGGAGCTTGAGGATGCTTTTCGAGCTAATTTTCAAGGGACCTATGTCCGACCTCCGGATGTAGACGATCTAAGTCATATAATTCAACAGCCCGGAGAATCATCCCGAAAGCTTTGGAACAGATTTCTCACTAAGAAGAACCAAATCATCGACTGCCCGGACGCCGAAGCCTTAGCAGCTTTCAAACACAGCGTCCGAGACGAATGGCTCGCCAGACACCTCGGCCAAGAAAAACCGAGAACAATGGCAGCCCTGACAAGCCTCACGACCCGCTTTTGCGTAGGCGAAGATAGCTGGCTAGCCCGTAGTAGCACCAGCGACCCAGGCACATCTGAAGTCAGGGATGGCAATGGAAAACCACGACGCAGTAAAAGCAAGCGTCGAAATAAAGAAGACAGCCCAGATAACACGGCAGTAAACGCCGGATTCAGGGGATCTCGATCGGGTCAGCGGAAAAAGCCTTTCAAAGGCAGCAGAGATGGACCGTCCAGCCTAAACAAGATTCTAGACAAACTATGTCAGATTCATGGCACCTCCGATAAACCTGCAAATCACACCCACAGAGAATGCTGGGTCTTCAAGCAGGCCGGTAAGCTAAACGCCGAACACAAGGGGAGGGAGACACCAAGTGAATACAAGGATGAGCCTCGTCAGCAAAACACTAGGGGACGGAAAAAGTTCCCACCAGAGGTCAAAACAGTGAACATGATTCACGTGACGAAGAGGAGAAGCAAACATACACTCCGAAACATACGCGCCGTAGAGCCCGTCACCCCTAAGTTCAACCCCTGGTCGGCTTGCCCAATCACTTTTGATCGCAGGGATCACCTGACAAGTATCCGGAACGGAGGATGGGCTGCCTTGGTGCTAGACCCAGTTATCGACGGATACCATCTCACCCAAGTCCTCATGGACGGTGGCAGTAGTCTTAATCGGATATATCAGGACACAGTCCGCAAAATGGGGATAGACCCGACAAGAATCAACCAAAGCAATACTACCTTTAAAGGAGTCATACCAGGCCCCGAGGCCCGCTGTACGGGCTCTCTAGTACTAGAGGTTGTATTCGGTTCTCCCAAACCCTTCCGAAGTGGAAAGTTAACCTTCGACATCGCTCCATTCTGAAGCGGCTATCAAGCACTACTCGGAAGAACAGCTTTCGCTCGTTTTAATGCAGTACCGCATTACGCTTCTCTCAAGCTTAAGATGCCCGGTCCACGTGGCATCATCATAGTCAGAGGAAATATTGAGTGTTCCTTACGCGCGGAAGAATGTGCGACGGCTTTAACAGTCGAACACTAAACGGCCCCTCCAATCAGAATAAATGATCGGTCGTCAAGACCGCGGACACGGCTAGACGAGTCCGGCGCATTACTAGCTATAACAGCTTAGATAAACCCGAGATTGGTTTGATGGTTATACCCCCATAGACGGTACCAGGGGCTTCCCGCGTGTAAACAGGGCTAGTTCGGCTCAACTTTACTTATCTTGAATTTTAATGGTTTACTGAGAATAACCAATTTTTCACACGGCAACTTTCACCTAAGTTCTTCACTTTTACAGATGATAATCATGCTACACCCTTCCAGGATACGGCACAACGGAGACACAGGCGCAGACGTGCAGCAGGGACCTGCTCAAAGGTTTCTTTTTAGATTAAGACCCTGTGTAAACCTTTTTTACTGTCTCTTGTTGTTCACATCCTCCGGATACTCAGTACAACCGAGAAGGATGCTGACGTTATTGGCATTTCGCCACGTCAGAACATTGCACGTACCTGGACACTCGGGGTTCATTATCAAGGGCATTGCTCAGCCCGGCATATGTTATAAAGACTGAATACCTTAGGGAGTGTTCAGCGTCGCGAGTTTGGCCTTATATGCATCAGCTCCGAATCATGTCTTTGGTCAAATGTTGGGTTTGCCCGGCTCCCGTGTTTTGCTACCTTACGTTCCGCTCTATCGGCTAAGGTGGCACCGGGAGAACTACTGCGATTGTGCCCTGGTTCATCCGGATGAGCACCTTAGTAGAGAAAGCCGAAAACTGACTGTCATGATAAAGCGCGAGACTGGTCAACCACTCGATGACTTAGCGTAATCTTCGGGATTCCTCCGCATTAACGAAGGGCCGTTTCCTGGTCATGTATGTACGCGCCCCGTATTCGGACGAGCGCGGAGGTACCAGGGGCTATATAGTAGTCCCACCGTCAAACTCCTATGGCTAAGTGAAAGTGTTAAAGCAATATAGTCCGATTGCCTCGTTCGCTGCGCTATCACCTCCTTCATGGACCAAGACGTTGGATCAAGTGTGAATATGCGTTTTTTGCGAACACCCCCGCATTATATGCGTGGGGGCTGAAGCCGACGACTACAAACTTTCAGGTTATATACATATATACATAAACGGCCGCACAGGAGGCATCATAATACTTTCAGGCAAAAGTATAAACGCAGCCTTTATAATTTAATAAACATTGTTCTTACAATGGGAATACATGTCACTAGAACATAATATTCTTCAAGCACTGAGCCTCTATTAAACGAGCGCCTTCAAGGACTTCTTCAAAGTAGTGCTCGGCCGATACTCGGCCCACGGCCGAACTCTGGATTGCAATAGCGGTGGCCTCCATCTCTACCCAGTATGTCTTGACACGGGCAAGAGCCATCCGCGCACCATCTATGCACGCCGACCTCTTCATAGCGTCGATGCACGGCACAACACCAAGGAACTGTTGCACTAAACTAAAATAACTATTCGGCCTTGGCCCTTCCGGCCAAAGGTGATCCACGACTGACCTCATAGCAAGTCCGGACAACCTATGGAGATCAGCCCACTCAGCCATTTGTTCATTTAACAGCAGCGGACACGTTGGAGTGCTGAACTGTGACCAGAACAACCTTTCCACTACATGATCTTTCTGATCTTTGAAAAACTTGGTCGCATCAGTGGCACTCGCTGCTAAATCCAAGTATGCATCTGCAGAACTCCATAATTTATCCAGAGGGGCATACTTCGGGTCTCCAAACCTCGTCCGCAACAAAAAGGGCTTCCCAGCCGTGATATCTCCGGCTTGACGGAGTTCCTCTTTCGCCGCTCTGACTTGCGAGCGGGTTTCCATGGCTGGTGCCATGGCTTTCTCCAGGTCCGCCATCTTCGTTTTGCTTTCCTTTTCAAGAAGGTCATAACGGTCGGCGGCATCTTTTAACTCAACAGCCATCTTGGCCATTTTCTCTTTGCTATGGCAATGCGCAGCCTGTTCGGCTCTTAGCTCTTCGACCGCCTTTAGGGCGGCCGCATCACTCTTCATGGCTTGTTCCTTGGCTCGGGCAAGTTCCGCTCGAAGGGTCTCCACGGCGACAGCTCCATCTGCAGTCACAGCATATTACAGATACTAGCATCATGCCCCTCTTAATATGTGTTGATCATAGGAGAATACATACCCTGTGCCTCATCAAGCCGCTTGTTTACAAGCATGATATCGGCATCTGCCGCATCAAGTTGCCGCTTCAGTTCGGCAAACTCACCAGTCCGGCTAGCCACCGGACCCTCAGCCACCTGCACGTGAAAGCAGCACGGTTATACCTGGGACTATGATCCTCTATTTGCCGTCTTCTTCGACAGCAACCAGAGTCTCAGGGGCTACTATCTGCATATGGCACACCTAGCGTGTGCGGTACCATCAAAAACATATACTACTTTACGTACCTCAAAGCCTCTCAGCGGGCTCATAAAAGCTTCATGCAGCCCGCTTTCGGCAGATGAAATCCTCTCAAACCACCGTACCCATTAGCGTACAATGCGCTTCTGAGATGGCTGCTTGCTCCAGAAGATCCTTCAGTGCATTGGGTCACGCACCGGACGGTCCCAGACTCTTTATGTTGCTCTCCTTAGGAACCGGATACTCCGGACTTCGGGTGGCCGAGGGGCTACCTTCTGGCCTTGGCGGATCAGGAGAAACCCTCCGTGACGACACCTCAGGGTCGTCCGCTTCATGAGGCGGGGAGGCATGGAGAGGCGTTTCGCTCTCCATCATCTCCGGAAGAAGATCCCCCGAAGACGAACTCTGTCGAGAAGGGCTACGATCCGGACTGCAAGACATATGTCTCGGTTATCATTCTCAGAGATGAAGCAGGATATTTTTACTATTTAGTACTTTTGTTTACTTACAGCTCGGTGGAGGGCTGACCCCCTTGCGGGCACTGTGCGGCAAGGGTACCCTCCGAGGCAGGACCCTCTGGCGAAGATTTCTTCCCTCGTTTGGAAACCATTGTTTCCAAGTCTTCAGAGGCGGTCCTCTTCCTTCCCTGGGGAGAGGGAATTTCAGATTCTTCTCCCCGGATATCCTCCTTCGCGGAGGCGCTAATTCCCCCGGTTTGGATGAACAATGAGCGAGGCCCGCTTTCAGCCTCTTTATTCCCCCCTTTATCTTCCCCTGATGACGCCTGATAAGGCGCCAGCTCAAGCATTTCGGCCAGTACTGGATCTGCTGAGCCTTCGGGAAGGGGGCCGAACACCTGATCATCTTCGCCTTTTTTACCCAGTCCTGGTCAAAGAGCGACTTTTCAAAATAATGTTGTGATAAATAAAGAGACAACATGTTCGGCCGAGGGACTACTTACTTGGGTATCTGGACGATTGCAGCTCAGACCCGCATCCTCGGTGGGTCCGGACACCTTATTTGTGGTCCGAAGAACAATTTGTACATCTCTTTGAGCGTCATGCTGAGGAAGTGCTGAATAGCTCGCGGTCCTTCCGGGTTGAACTCCCACATACGGAGGAGTCGACGTTTGCAAGGCGAGACTCGGTGAACTAGCATGACTTGCATTACCATGACCAGGCTGACATCTCTCTCGAGGAGATCTCGGATGCGACTCTGCAATATAGGCACATCATTTACTGGCCCCAGTCCGGCCCCTTGTTGATCCATGACGTCAGTTGTGGCGGGGGGGCCCGAGCGAAAGGCAGGGGCGCCCACCCACTTAGTACCTCGAGGTGCTGTGATGTAAAACCACTCCCGCTGCCATAAATTGGATGTCTCCGGGAAGGAACCCTTTGGCCATGGAGCATCCACGCCTTTTCTTATTATGGCACCTGCGCACTCTGCGTGTCGCCCCTCAATCATCTTCAGCTTCACATTAAAGGTCTTGAGCCATAAGCCAAAGTGTGGGGTAATGCGGAGGAAGGCTTCGCACACGACGATGAACGACGAAATGTGAAGGATGGAATTCGGGGCCAGGTCATGGAAATCCAGCCCGTAATAGAACATGATCCCCCTAACAAAGGGATCTAGAACAAGGCATAGCCCTCGGAGGAAGTGGGAGATGAATACGACGCTCTCGCCGGGTTCGGGAGTGGGAATGACCTGCCCTCGAGCAGGTAGCCTGTGCGAGATTTCGGCGGTCAAATACCTAGCCTCTCTTAGCTTCTTGATGTCTTCCTCTGTGACAGAGGAGGGCATCCACAGACCTTGAAGGTTGGATCCGGACATGATTGAAGGTCCGAAGCGCCTAGCCTAAGCCTTGGGTGTTGGAACTCGAGGTGGGGGAAGGATTCGATTGAGTGCGAGAAGAAAAGGACAGGCCTTGGCCTCTTTATAAAGGGGACGAATATCAAGCGTCCTCCGTGTGGCCGTTTGGGACTTACCTAAAATCGAGGAGTCATACCAACGGGCACGATTGGGTTACCCACATCCGTATTGATGAGAATCCCGTAATAAGGGGGACACGATCTCTGCTTCGACAAGACGTGCCAATAAAATTGCCTTGCAAAACATGCAGTGGCACGCTGATTGAGAAAAACGGTTCGAATAATGATCGGGACGTGGTGTGATGTCACGTTATGAAAAGTCGTCAGCATATTAGAATTGTGGAAATGTTATTCTCTCTACGGTGGTATGTGGAACTTGATTTGCAGAGCCGGACACTATCCTTGTGTTCAAAATCTTCTATGGAGTATTCGGAGGAGGAACCCGCCTTGCAATGCCGAAGACAATCTGCGCGCCGGACTCATCGTCATTGAAGCCTGGTTCAGGGGCTACTGAGGGAGTCCTGGATTAGGGGGTCCTCGGACAGCCGGACTATATCCTTTGGCCGGACTATTGGACTATGAAGATACAAGATTGAAGACTGCGTCTCGTGTCCGGATGGGACTCTCCTTGGCGTGGAAGGCAAGCTTGGCAATACGGATATGTAGATTTCCTCCCTTGTAACCGACTCTGTGTAACCCTAGCCCCCTCCGGTGTCTATATAAACCGGAGGGTTTAGTCCGTAGGACAACAACAATCATACCATAGGCTAGCTTCTAGGGTTTAGCCTCTACGATCTCGTGGTAGATCAACTCTTGTAATACTCATATCATCAAGATCAATCAAGCAGGAAGTAGGGTATTACCTCCATCGAGAGGGCCCGAACCTGGGTAAACATTGTGTCCCCTGCCTCCTGTTACCATCCGCCTTAGACGCACAGTTCGGGACCCCCTACCCGAGATCCGCCGGTTTTGACACCGACAACTTTGCCAATACCAACAACAATGATTTTCTTAGTAGTCCGATTGCTCCTCTTACCGAAGCTGAATCTTGTGAAATTAATGCTGCCTTGCTGAAGCTTGTCATGAAAGATCAATTCGCTGGCCTTCCTAGTGAAGATCCCGCTACCCATCTTAATAGCTTTGTTGATTTGTGTGACATGCAAACGAAGAAAGATGTGGACAATGATATTGTTAAATTGAAGCTATTTCCTTTTTCGCTTAGAGATCGTGCTAAAACTTGTTTTCGTCTTTGCCTAAAAATAGTATTGATTCTTGGAATAAGTGCAAAGATGCTTTTATCTCTAAGTATTTTCCTCCCGCTAAGATCATCTCTCTTAGAAACGATATTATGAATTTTAAGCAACTTGATCATGAACATGTTGCACAAGCTTGGGAGAGAATGAAATTAATGATACGTAATTGCCCTACACATGGCTTGAATTTGTGGATGATTATACAAAACTTTTATGCCGGATTAAATTTTGCTTCTAGAAATCTTTTAGATTCGGCCGCGGGAGGCACTTTTATGGAAATCACGTTAGGAGAAGCTACCAAAATCCTAGATAATATCATGGTTAATTATTCTCAATGGCACACTGAAAGATCTACTAGTAAAAAGGTGCATGCAATTGAAGAAATTAATGTTTTGAGTGGAAAGATGGATGAACTTATGAAATTTTTTGCTAATAAGAGTGTTTCTTCCGATCCTAATGATATGCCTTTGTCTACTTTGATTGAGAATAATAATGAATCTATGGATGTGAATTTTGTTGGTAGGAACAATTTTGGTAATAACGCGTATAGAGGAAACTTTAATCCTAGGCCTTTCCCTAGTAATTCCTCTAATAATTATGGTAATTCCTAGAACAATTCTTATGGAAATTTTAATAAGTTGCCCTCTGATTTTGAGACTAGTGTTAAAGAGTTTATGAATTCACAAAAGAATTTCAATGCTTTGCTTGAAGAAAAATTGCTTAAAGTTGATGAGTTGGCTAGGAATGTGGATAGAATTTCTCTTGATGTTGATTCTTTGAAACTTAGATCTATTCCACCTAAGCATGATATCAATGAGTCTCTCAAAGCCATGAGAATTTCCATTGATGAGTGCAAAGAAAGAACCGCTAGAATGCGCGGTAAGAAAGATTGCTTTGTGAAAGCGTGTTCTTCTAGTTTTTATGAGAATAAAGATGAAGATCTAAAAGTTATTGATGTGTCCCCTATTAAATCTTTGTTTTGCAATATGAATCTTGATAATGATGGGACTTGAGATGAGTCAACTTTATTTAGAAGGCGTTCCAAAAATTCGGAGTTTTTAGATCTTGATGCAAAAATTGGTAAAAGTGGGATTGAAAAGGTTAAAACTTTAGATATCAATGAACCCACTATTTTGGATTTCAAGGAATTTAGTTATGATAATTACTCTTTGATAGATTGTTTTTCCTTATTGTAATCCGTGCTAAATTATCCTCATGCTTATAGTTAAAATAAAGTTTTTACTAAACATATCATTGGTGCTTTAATGCAATCTTATGAAGAAAAGCTTGAGTTCGAAGTTTCTATCCCTAGAAAACTTTATGATGAGTGGGAACCTACTATTAAAATAAAAATTAAAGATCATGAATGCTATGCTTTGTGTGATTTGGGTGCTAGTGTTTCCACGATTCCAAAAACTTTGTGTGATTTGCCAGGTTTCCGTGAATTTGATGATTGTTCTTTAAACTTGCACCTTGCGGATTCCACTATCAAGAAACCTATGGGAAGAATTAATGATGTTCTTATTGTTGCAAATAGGAATTATGTGCCCGTAGATTTCATCGTTCTTGATATAGATTGCAATCCTTCATGTCCTATTATTCTGCGTAGACCCTTCCTTAGAACGATTGGTGCAATTATTGATATGAAGGAAGGGAATATTAGATTCCAATTTCCATTAAGGAAAGGCATGTAACACTTTCCTAGAAAGAAAATAAAATTACCTTATGAATCTATTATGAGAGCTACGTATGGATTGCCTACCAAAGATGACAATACTTAGATCTATCCTTGTTTTTATGCCTAGCTAAGGGCGTTAAACGATAGCGCTTGTTGGGAGGCAACCCAATTTTATTTTAGTTTTTTTCTTGCTTTTTGCTCCTGTTTAGGAATAAATATTTGATCTAGCCTCTGGTTAGATCTGTTTTTATGTTTTAATTAGTGTTTGTGCCAAGTTAAACCTATAGGATCTTCATGGATGATACTTATTTGATCTTGCTGAAAAAGTCAGAAACTTTCTGCTCACAAAAATAATTGTTTAAAATCACCAGAACGTGATAAAATACTGATTCCAATTGAAGTAGATCAATAAACAAATTATTTAGGATTTCCTATTTTTTTCAGATTTTTCGGAGTTACAGAAGTTTGCGTTAGTTACAGATTACTACAGACTGTTCTGTTTTTGACAGATTCTGTTTTTCGTGTGTTGTTTGCTTATTTTGATGAATCTATGGCTAGTAAAATAGTCTATAAAACATATAGAAGTTGGAATACAGTGGTTTTAACACCAATAAAAAAAATGAGTTCAATACAGTACCTTAAAGTGGTGTTTTGTTTTCTTTCGCTAACGGAGCTCACGAGATTTTCTGTTGAGTTTTGTGTTGTGAAGTTTTCAAGTTTTGGGTAAAGATTTGATGGATTATGGAATAAGGATTGGCAAGAGCCTAAGCTTGGGGATGCCCAAGGCACACCAAGGTAATATCCAAGGACAACCAAAAGCCTAAGCTTGGGGATGCCCCGGAAGGCATCCCCTCTTTCGTCTTCGTCCATCGGTAACTTTACTTGGAGCTATATTTTTATTCACCACATGATATGTGTTTTGCTTGGAGCGTCTTGTATGATTTGAGTATTTGATTTTTAGTTTACCACAATCATCCTCGCTGAATACACTTTTGAGAGAGACACACATGATTCGGAATTTATTAGAATACTCTATGTGCTTCACTTATATCTTTTGAGCTATATAGTTTTTGCTCTAGTGCTTCACTTATATCTTTTAGAGCACGGCGGTGGTTTGTTTTATAGAAACTATTGTTCTCTCATGTTTCACTTATATTATTTTGAGAGTCCTACAAAACAGCATGGTAATTTGCTTTAATTATGATAGGCATTCAAGATTAGTAAAAACTTTCTTATGAGTGTGTTTAATACTATGAGAAGTTTGATGCTTGATAATTGTTTTGAGATGTGAAGATGATGATATTAGAGCCATGCTAGTTGAGTGGTTATGAATTTGAGAAATACTTGTGTTAAAGTTTGTGATTCCCGTAGCATGCACGTATGGTGAACCGTTATGTGATGAAGTCGGAGCATGATTTATTTATTGATTGTCTTCCTTATGAGTGACGGTCGGGGACGAGCGATGGTCTTTTCCTACTAATCCATCCCCCTAGGAGCATGCGCGTAATACTTTGCTTTGATAACTTGTAGATTTTTGCAACAAGTATATGAGTTCTTTATGACTAATGTTGAGTCCATGGATTATACGCACTCTCATCCTTCCACCATTGCTAGCCTCTCTAATACCGCGCACTTCTCACCGGTATCATACACCCACCATATACCTTCCTCAAAACAGCCACCATATCTACCTATTATGGCATTTTCATAGCCATTCCGAGATATATTGCCATGCAACTTACCACCGTTTCGTTTACTATGACACGCTCCGTCATTGTCATATTGCTTTGCATGATCATGTAGTTGACATTGTATTTGTGGCAAAACCACCTTTCATTATCTTCATACATGTCGCTCTTGATTCATTGGATATCCCGGTACACCGCCGGAGGCATTCACATAGAGTCATATTTTGTTCTAAGTATTAAGTTGTAATTCTTGAGTTGTAAGTAATAAAAGTGTGATGATCATCATTATTAGAGCATTGTCCCAAGTGAGGAAAGGATGATGGAGACTATGATTCCCCCACAAGTCGGGATGAGATTCCGGACTAAGAAAAAAAAAAGAGAAGGCCAAAAGAAAAAAAAGGCCCAAAAAAAGAGAAAAGAAGAAAAAATGAGAGAAAAAGAGAGAAGGGACAATGCTACTATCCTTTTTCCACACTTGTGCTTCAAAGTAGCACCATGATCTTCATGATAGAGAGTCTCCTATGTTGTCACTTTCATATACTAGTGGGAATTTTTTCATTATAGAACTTGGCTTGTATATTCCAATGATGGGCTTCCTCAAATTGCCCTAGGTCTTTGTGAGCAAGTAAGTTGGATGCACACCCACTTAGTTTCCATTGTTGAGCTTTCATACACTTATAGCTCTAGTGCATCCGTTGCATGGCAATCCCTACTCACTCACATCGATATCTATTAATGGGCATCTCCATAACCCGTGGATACGCCTAGTTGATGTGAGACTATCTTCTCCTTTTTTGTCTTCTCCACAACCACCATTCTATTCCACCTATAGTGCTATATCCATGGCTCACGCTCATGTATTGCGTGAAGATTAAAAAGTTTGAGAGCACCAAAAGTATGAAACAATTGCTTGGCTTGTCATCGGGGTTGTGCATGATTTAAATATTTTGTGTGATGAAGATAGAGCATAGCCAGACTATATGATTTGGTAGGGATAACTTTCTTTGGCCATGTTATTTTGAGAAGACATGATTGCTTTGTTAGTATGCTTGAAGTATTATTATTTTCATGTCAATATTAAATTTTTATCTTGAATCTTTCGGATCTGAATATTCATACCACAAATAAGAGAATTACATTGAGAATTATGCTAAGTAGCATTCCACATCAAAAATTCTGTTTTTATCATTTACCTACTCGAGGAGGAGCAGGAATTAATCTTGCGGATGCTTGATACGTCTCCAACGTATCTATAATTTTTGATTGTTCCATGCTATTATATATTCTGTTTTGGATGTTTAATGGGCTTATTTATACACTTTTATATTATTTTTGGGACTAACCTATTAACCGGAGGCCCAGCCCAAATTGCTGTTTTTTTTGCCTATTTCAGTGTTTCGCAGAAAAGGAATATCAAACGAAGTCCAAACGGAATGAAACCTTCAGGAATGTGATTTTTGGAACAAACGTGATCCAGAGGACTTGGAGTGGACGTCAAGCAACCGACAAGGTGGCCACGAGGCAGGGGGCGCGCCTACCCCCCTGGGTGCGCCCTCCACCCTCGTGGGCCCCTCGTGGCTCCACCGACCTACTTCTTCCTCCTATATATACCTATGTACCCCCAAACCATCAGGAAGCACCGAAAACCTAATTCCACCGCCGCAACTCTCTGTACCCGTGAGATACCATCTTGGGGCCTTTTCCAGCGTCCTGCCGGAGGGGGCATTGATCACGGAGGGCTTCTACATAAACACCATAGCCTCTCCGATGATGTGTGAGTAGTTTACCTCAGACCTTCGGGTCCATAGTTATTAGCTAGATGGCTTCTTCTCTCTCTTTGGATCTCAATACAAAGTTCTCCTCGATTCTCTTGGAGATCTATTTGATGTAACTCTTCTTTTGCGGTGTGTTTGTCGAGATCCGATGAATTGTGGCTTTATGATCAAGATTATCTATGAACAATATTTGAATCTTCTCTGAATTCTTTTATGTATGATTGGTTATCTTTGCAAGTCCATTCGAATTATCAGTTTGGTTTGGCCTACTAGATTGATCTTTCTTGCAATGGGAGAAGTGCTTAGCTTTGGGTTCAATCTTGCGGTGCTCGATCCCAGTGACAGTAGGGGAAACGACACGTATTGTATTGTTGCCATCGAGAATAAAAAGATGGGGTTTATATCATATTGCATGAGTTTATCCCTCTACATCATGTCATCTTGCTTAAAGCGTTACTCCGTTCTTATGAACTTAATACTCTAGATGCATGCTGGATAGCGATCGATGTGTGGAGTAATAGTAGTAGATGCAGGCAGGAGTCGGTCTACTTGTCACGGACGTGATGCCTATATACATGATCATACCTAGATATTCTCATAACTATGCTCAATTCTATCAATTGCTCGACAGTAATTCGTTTACCCACCGTAATACTTATGCTCTTGAGAGAAGCCACTAGTGAAACCTATGGCCCCCGGGTCTATCTTTTATCATATTAATCTCCCGGCAACAAGCTATTTCTGGCGCCGTTTATTTTGCTTTCTTTTACTTTTTTCTCTTTATCATAAAAATACCAAAAATATTATCTTATCATCTCTATCAGATCTCACTCTCATAAGTGACCGTGAAGGGATTGACAACCCCTTTATCACGTTGGTTGCGAGGTTCTTATTTGTTTGTGTAGGTGCGTGGGACTCGAGTGTAGTCTCCTACTGGATTGATACCTTGGTTCTCAAAAACTGAGGGAAATACTTACGCTATCTTACTGCATCACCCTTTCCTCTTCAAGGGAAAACCAACGCAGTGCTCAAGAGGTAGCATGGACCTGAAGGAAATATGCCCTAGAGGCACTAATAAAGTTGTTATTTATATTTCCTTATATCATGATAAATGTTTATTATTCATGCTAGAATTGTATTAACCGGAAACTTAGTACATGTGTGAATACATAGACAAACAGAGTGTCACTAGTATGCCTCTACTTGACTAGCTCATTGAATCAAAGATGGTTATGTTTCCTAGCCATAGAAATGAGTTGTCATTTGATTAACGGGATCGCATTATTAGAGAATGATGTGATTCACTTGACCCATTCCGTTAGCTTAGCATTTGATCGTTTAGTATATTGCTAGTGCTTTCTTCATGACTTATACGTGTTCCTATAACTATGAGATTATGCAACTCCCGAATACCCAAGGAACACTTTGTGTGCTACGAAACGTCACAGCGTAACTGGGTGATTATAAAGGTGCTCTACAGGTGTCTCCGATGGTACTTGTTGAGTTGACATAGATCGAGATTAGGATTTTTCACTCCGATAGTCGGAGAGGTATCTCTGGGCCCTCTCGGTAATGCGCATCACTATAAGCCTTGCAAGCAATGTAACTAATGAGTTAGTTACGGGGTGATGCATTATGGAACGAGTAAAGAGACTTGCCGGTAACGAGATTGAACTAGGTATTGAGATACCGACGATCGGATCTCGGGCAAGTAACATACCGATGACAAATGGAACAACGTATGTTGTTGTGCGGTTTGACCAATAAAGATCTTCGAAGAATATGTGGGAGCCAATATGAACATCCAAGTTCCGCTATTGGTTATTGACCAGAGACGTGTCTCGGTCATGTCTACATAGTTCTCGAACCCGTAGAGTCCGCACGCTTAAAGTTCGGTGACAATCGGTATTATGAGTTTATGTGTTTTGATGTACCGAAGATAGTTTGGAGTTCCTGATCTGATCAAGGACATGACGAGGAGTCTCGAAATGGTCGAGACATAAAGATTGATATATTGGACGACTATATTCGGACACCTGAAGTGTTCCGGGGGTCACCGGATAATTATCGGAGTGCCGGGGGGTTATCGGAACCCCGGGGGGACTATTGGGCCTACATGGGCCATAGGGAAGAGGGGAGGCAGCCCACAAGGGGCAGCCGCGCCCCCTCCCTATAGGGAGTCCGAATTGGACTAGGGAAGGGGGCGCGCCCCGCCTTTTCCTTCTCCTCTCTCCCTCTCCTTCCTTCCCCCTTCCTCCTCCTAGTTGGACTAGGAAAGGGGGAGCCCTATTCCTACTAGGAGGAGGACTCCTCCCTCTCCTTGGCACGCCCCAAGGCCGGCCGGCCTCCCCCCTTGTTCCTTTATATACGGGGGCAGGGGCACCCTAGAACACACATGTTGATTGTTTCCAGCCGTGTGCGGTGCCCCCCTCCACCATAATCCACCTCGGTCATATCATCGCAGTGTTTAGGCGAAGCCCTGCGCCAGTAGCTTCATCATCACAATCATCACGCCGTCGTGCTGACGAAGCTCTTCCCCGACACTCTGCTGGATCGGTCACCGAGCCGAACGTGTGCAGATTGCGGAGGTGTCGTACCTTCGGTGCTAGGATCGGTCGATTGTGAAGACATACGACTACATCAACCGCGTTGTCATAACGCTTCCGCTTAAGGTCTACGAGGGTACGTAGACAACACTCTCCCCTCTCGTTGCTATGCATCACCATGATCTTGCATGTGCGTAGGATTTTTTTGAAATTACTACGTTCCCCAACAGTGGTATCGGAGTCAGGTTTATGCGTAGATGTTATATGCACGAGTAGAACACAAGTGAGTTGTGGGCGATAATAGTCATACTGCTTACCAGCATGTCATACTTTGATTCGGCGGTATTGTTGGATGAAGCGGCCCGGACCGACATTACGCGTACGCTTACGCGAGACTGGTTCTACCGACGTGCTTCGCACACAGGTGGCTGGCGGGTGTCAATTTCTCCAACTTTAGTTGAATCGAGTGTGGCTACGCCCGGTCCTTGTGAAGGTTAAAACAGCACATACTTGGCGAAAATTCGTTGTGGTTTTGATGCGTAGGTAAGAACGGTTCTTGCTCTGCCCATAGCAGCCACGTAAAACTTGCAACAACAAAGTAGAGGACGTCTAACTTGTTTTTGCAGGGCATGTTGTGATGTGATATGGTCAAGACATGATGCTAAATTTTATTGTATGAGATGATCATGGTTTGTAACGGAGTTATCGGCAACTGGCAGGAGCCATATGGTTGTCGCTTTATTGTATGAAATGCAATCGCCATGTAATTGCTTTACTTTATCTCTAAGCGGTAGCAATAGTCGTAGAAGCAATAGTTGGCGAGAGACAAGGATGCTACGATGGAGATCAAGGTGTCGCGCCGGTGACAATGGTGATCATAACGGTGCTTTGGAGATGGAGATCAAAGGCACAAGATGATGATGGCCATATCATATCACTTATATTGATTGCATGTGATGTTTATCCTTTATGCATCTTATTTTGCTTAGTTCGATGGTAGCATTATAAGATGATCTCTCACTATATTTCAAGGTACAAGTGTTCTCCCTGAGTATGCACCGTTGCGAAAGTTCGTCGTGCCGAGACACCACGTGATGATCGGGTGTGATAAGCTCTACATTCACATACAACGGGTGGAAGCCAGTTTTGCACACGCAGAATACTCGGGTTAAACTTGACGAGCCTAGCATATGCAGATATGGCCTCGGAACACTGAGACCGAAAGGTCGAGCGTGAATCATATAGTAGATATGATCAACATAGTGATGTTCACCATTGAAAACTACTCCATCTCACGTGATGATCGGACATGGTTTAGTTGATATGGATCACGTGATCACTTAGATGATTAGAGGGATGTCTATCTAAGTGGGAGTTCTTAAGTAATTTGATTAGTTGAACTTTAATTTATCATGAACTTAGTACCTGATAGTATTTTGCATGTCTATGTTGTTGTAGATAGATGGCCCGTGTTGTTGTTCCATTGAATTTTAATGCGTTCCTAGAGAAAGCTAAGTTGAAAGAGGATGGTAGCAACTACACGGACTGGGTCCGTAACTTGAGGATTATCCTCATTGCTGCACAGAAGAATTACGTCTTGGAAGCACCGCTAGGTGCCAAACCCGCTGCAGGAGCAACGCTAGATGTTATGAACGTCTGGCAGAGCAAAGCTGATGACTACTTGATAGTTCAGTGTGCCATGCTTTATGGCTTAGAACCAGGACTTCAACGACGTTTTGAACATCATGGTGCATATGAGATGTTCCGGGAGTTGAAGTTAATATTTCAAGCAAATGCCCGGATTGAGAGATATGAAGTCTCCAATAAGTTCTACAGCTGCAAGATGGAGGAGAATAGTTCTGTCAGTGAGCATATACTCAAAATGTCTGGGTATAACAATCACTTAATTCAACTAGGAGTTAATCTTCCGGATGATAGTGTCATTGACATAATTCTTCAATCACTGCCACCAAGCTACAAGAGCTTCGTGGTGAACTATAACATGCATGGGATGGATAAGACAATTCCCGAGCTTTTCGCAATGCTAAAGGCTGCGGAGGTAGAAATCAAGAAGGAGCATCAAGTGTTGATGGTCAACAAGACCACCAGTTTCAAGAAAAGGGGTAAAGGGAAGAAGGAGAACTTCAAGAAGAACGGCAAGCAAGTTGCTGCTCAAGTGAAGAAGCCCAAGTCTGGACCTAAGCCTAAGACTGAGTGCTTCTACTGCAAAGGGACTGGTCACTGGAAGCGGAACTGCCCCAAGTATTTGGCGGATAAGAAGGATGGCAAGGTGAACAAAGGTATATGTGATATACATGTTATTGATGTGTACCTTACTAATGCTCACAGTAGTGCCTGGGTATTTGATACTAGTTCTATTGCTAATATTTGCAACTCGAAACAGGGACTACGGATTAAGCGAAGATTGGCTAAGGACGAGGTGACGATGCGCGTGGGAAATGGTTCCAAAGTCGATGTGATCGCGGTCGGCACGCTACCTCTACATCTACCTTCGGGATTAGTCATAGACCTGAATAATTGTTATTTGGTGCCAGCGTTGACCATGAACATTATATCTGGATCTTGTTTGATGCGAGACGGTTATTCATTTAAATCAGAGAATAATGGTTGTTCTATTTATATGAGTAATATCTTTATGGTCATGCACCCTTGAAGAGTGGTCTATTCTTTTTGAATCTCGATAGTAGTGACACACATATTCATAATATTGAAGCCAAAAGAGGCAGAGTTGATAATGATAGTGCAACATATTTGTGGCATTGCCGTTTGGGTCATATTGGTGTAAAGCGCATGAAGAAACTCCATTCCGATGGACTTTTGGAATCACTTGATTATGAATCACTTGGTACTTGCAAACCATGCCTCATGGGCAAGATGACTAAAACTCCGTTCTCCGGAACAATGGAGCAAGCAACGAATTTGTTGGAAATTGTACATACTGATGTATGTGGTCCGATGAATGTTGAGGCTCGCAGAGGGTATCGTTATTTTCTCACCTTCACAGATGATTTGAGCATATATGGGTATATCTACTTGATGAAACATAAGTCTGAAACATTTGAAAAGTTCAAAGAATTTCAGAGTGAAGTGGAAAATCATCGTAACAAGAAAATAAAGTTTCTACGATCTGATCGTGGATGAGAATATTTGAGTTACGAGTTTGGTCTTTATTTGAAACAATGAGGAATAGTTTCGCAACTCACGCCACCCGGAACACCACATCGAAATGGTGTGTCCGAACGTCATAATCGTACTTTACTAGATATGGTGCAATCTATGATGTCTCTTACTGATTTACCGCTATCGTTTTGGGGTTATGCTTTAGAGACGGCTGCATTCACCTTAAAGTTTGGGGCTGCGATGCTTATGTGAAAAAGCTTCAACCTGATAAGCTCGAACCAAAATCGTAGAAATGTGTCTTCATAGGATACCCAAAGGAGACTATTGGGTACACCTTCTATCACAGATCCGAAGGTAAAACATTCGTTGCTAAGAATGGATCCTTTCTAGAGAAGGAGTTTCTCTCGAAAGAAATGAGTGGGAGGAAAGTAGAACTTGATGAGGTAACTGTACCTGCTCCCTTATTAGAAAGTAGTTCATCACAGAAATCTGTTCCTGTGACTCCTACACCAATTAGTGAGGAAGCTAATGATGATGATCATGTAAGTTCAGATCTACTACTGAACCTCATAGGTCAACCAGAGTAAGATCCGCACCAGAGTGGTACGGTAATCCTGTTCTGGAGGTCATGTTACTTGACCATGACGAACCTATGAACTATGAGGAAGCGATGACGAGCCCAGATTCCGCAAAATGACTTGAGGCCATGAAATCTGAGATGGGATCCATGTATGAGAACAAAGTATGGACTTTGGTTGACTTGCCCGATGATCGGCAAGCCATCGAGAATAAATGGATCTTCAAGAAGAAGACAGACGCTGACGGTAATGTTACTGTCTACAAAGCTCGACTTGTTGCGAAAGGTTTTCGACAAGTTCAACGAGTTGACTACGATGAGACCTTCTCACCTGTAGCGATGCTTAAGTCCGTCCGAATAATGTTAGCAATTGCGACATTTTATGATTATGAAATTTGGCAAATGGATGTAAACACTGCATTCCTGAATGGATTTCTGGAAGAAGAGTCGTATATGATGCAACCTGAAGGTTTTATCGATCCAAAGGATGCTAACAAAGTGTGCAAGCTCCAGCGATCCATTTATGGACTGGTGCAAGTATCTCGGAGTTGGAATAAACGTTTTGATAGTGTGATCAAAGCATATGGTTTTATACAGACTTTTGGAGAAGGCTGTATTTACAAGAAAGTGAGTGGGAGCTCTGTAGCATTTCTAATATTATATGTGGATGACATATTGTTGATTGCAAATGATATAGAATTTCTAGATAGCATAAAAGGATACTTGAATAAGAGTTTTTCAATGAAAGACCTCGGTGAAGCTGCTTATATATTGGGCATCAAGACCTATAGAGATAGATCAAGACGCTTAATTGGACTTTCACAAAGCACATACCTTGATAAAGTTTTGAAGAAGTTCAAAATGGATCAAGCAAAGAAAGGGTTCTTGCCTGTGTTACAAGGTGTGAAGTTGAGTCGGACTCAATGCCCGACCACTGCAGAAGATAGAGAGAAAATGAAAGGTGTTCCCTATGCTTCAGCCATAGGCTCTATCATGTATGCAATGCTGTGTACCAGACCTGATGTGTGCCTTGCTATTAGTTTAGCAGGGAGGTACCAAAGTAATCCAGGGGTGGATCACTGGACAGCGGTCAAGAACGTCCTGAAATACCTGAAAAGGACTAAGGATATGTTTCTCGTTTATGGAGGTGACAAAGAGCTCGTCGTAAATGGTTACGCCGATGCAAGCTTTGACACTGATCCGGATGACTCTAAGTCACAAACCCGATACGTGTTTATATTGAATGGTGGAGCTGTCAGTTGGTGCAGTTCTAAGCAAAGTGTCGTGGCGGGATCTACATGTGAAGCGGAGTACATAGCTGCTTCAGAAGCAGCAAATGAAGGAGTCTGGATGAAGGAGTTCATATCCGATCTAGGTGTCATACCTAGTGCATCGGGTCCAATGAAAATCTTTTGTGATAATACTGGTGCAATTGCCCTGGCAAAGGAATCCAGATTTCACAAGAGAACCAAGCACATCAAGAGACGCTTCAATTCCATCCGCGATCAAGTCAAGGAGGGAGACATAGAGATTTGCAAGATACATACGGATCTGAAAGTTGCACACCCGTTAACTAAGCCTCTCTCACGAGCAAAACATGATCAACACCAAGACTCCATGGGTGTTAGAATCATTACTGTGTAATCTAGATTATTGACTCTAGTGCAAGTGGGAGACTGAAGGGAATATGCCCTAGAGGCAATAATAAAGTTGTTATTTATATTTCCTTATATCATGATAAATGTTTATTATTCATGCTAGAATTGTATTAACCAGAAACTTAGTACATGTGTGAATACATAGACAAACAGAGTGTCACTAGTATGCCTCTACTTGACTAGCTCGTTGAATCAAAGATGGTTATGTTTCCTAGCCATAGACATGAGTTGTCATTTGATTAACTGGATCACATCATTAGAAAATGATGTGATTGACTTGACCCATTCCGTTAGCTTAGCACTTGATCGTTTAGTATATTGCTATTGCTTTCTTCATGACTTATACATGTTCCTATAACTATGAGATTATGCAACTCCCGAATACTGGAGGAACACTTTGTGTGCTAGCAAACGTCACAACATAACTGGGTGATTATAAGGGTGCTCTACAGGTGCCTCCGATGGTACTTGTTGAGTTGACATAGATCGAGATTAGGATTTGTCACTCCGATTGTCGGAGAGGTATCTCTGGGCCCTCTCGGTAATGCACATCACTATAAGCCTTGCAAGCAATATAACTAATGAGTTAGTTACGGGATGATGCATTATAGAACGAGTAAAGAGACTTGCCGGTAATGAGATTGAACTAGGTATTGAGATACCGACGATCGGATCTCGGGCAAGTAACATACCGATGACAAAGGGAACAACGTATGTTCTTGTGCGGTTTGACTGATAAAGATCTTCGAAGAATATGTGGGAGCCAATATGAACATCCAGGTTTCGCTATTGGTTATTGACCGGAGACATGTCTCGGACATGTCTACATAGTTCTCGAACCCGTAGGGTCCGCACGCTTAAAGTTCGGTGACGATCGATATTATGAGTTTATGTGTTTTGATGTACCAAAGATTGTTCACAGTTCCGGATGTGATCACGGACATGACGAGGAGTCTCGAAATGGTCGAGACATAAAGATTGATATATTGGACGACTATATTCGGACACCGGAAGTGTTCCGAGGGTCACCGGATAATTATCGGAGTGCTGGGGGGTTATCGGAACCCCCGGGGGGACTATTTGGCCTACATGGGCCATAGGGAAGAGGGGAGGCAGCCCACGAGGGGCAGCCGCGCCCCCTCCCTATAGGGAGTCCGAATTGGACTAGGGAAGGGGCGCCCCCCTCCTTTCCCTTCTTCTCTCTCCCTCTCCTTCCTTCCCCCTTCCTCCTCCTAGTTGGACTAGGAAAGGGGGAGTCCTATTCCTACTAGGAGGAGGACTCCTCCCTCTCCTTGGCGCGGCCCAAGGCCGCGCGGCCTCCCCCTTGCTCCTTTATATACGGGGGCAGGGGGCACCCTAGAACACACAAGTTGATTGTTTCCAGCCGTGTGCGGTGCCCCCCTCCACCATAATCCACCTCAGTCATATCGTTGAAGTGTTTAGACGAAGCCATGCACCAGTAGCTTCATCATCACCGTCATCACACCGTCGTGCTGACGAAGCTCTTCCCCGACACTCTGCTGGATCGTGAGTTCGTGGGACGTCACCGAGCCGAACGTGTGCAGATCGCGGAGGTGCCGTACCTTCGGTGCTAGGATCGGTCGATCGTGAAGACGTACGACTACATCAACCGCGTTGTCATAACGCTTCCGCTTACGGTCTACGAGGGTACGTAGACAACACTCTCCCCTCTCGTTGCTATGCATCACCATGATCTTGCGTGTGCGTAGGAATTTTTTTGAAATTACTACGTTCCCCAACAGGACCCAAGCCTGAAAGTGAGTGCTTCTACAGCAAAGGGACTGGTCACTGGAAGCGGAACTGCCCCAAGTATTTGGCGGATAAGAAGGACGGCAAAGTGAACAAAGGTATATTTGATATACATGTTATTGATGTGTACCTTACTAATGCTTGTAGTAGCGCCTGATTTGATACTGGTTCGGTTGCTCATACTTGTAACTCGAAACAGGAGCTACAGATTAAACGAAGGATTAGCTAAGGATGAGGTGACGATGGGCGTCGGGAATGGTTCCAAGGTCGATGTGATTGCCGCCGGCATGCTACCTCTACATCTACCTTCGGGGTTAGCTTTAGACCTGAATAATTGTTATTTGGTGCCAGCGTTGAGCATGAGAATTATATCTGGATCTTGTTTAGTGCCAGACGGTTATTCATTTAAATGAGAGAACAATGGTTGTTCTATTTATATGAGTAATATCTTCTATGGTCATGCACCCTTGAAGAGTGGTCTATTCTTGTTGAATCTCGGTAGTAGTGATACACATATTCATAGTATTGATGCCAAAAGATGCAAAGTTGATAATGATAATGCAACATATTTGTGGCACTGCATTTAGGTCATATTGGTGTAAAGCACATGAAGAAACTCCATGCAGATGCGCTTTTCGAATCACTTTATTATGAATCATTTGATACTTGCGAACCATGCCTCATGGGCAAGATGACTAAAACTCCGTTTTCTGGAACAATGGAGCGAGCCAATAACTTATTGGAAATAATACATACCAATGTATGCGGTCCGATGAGTGTTGAGGCACGCGGTGGGTATCGTTATTTTCTGACCTTCACAGATGATTTGAGCAGATATGGGTATATCTACTTAATGAAACACAAGTCTGAAATATTTGAAAAGTTCAAAGAAATTCATAGTGAAGTGGAGAATCATTGTACCAAGAAAATAAAGTTTCTACGATCTGATCGCAGAGGCGAATATTTGAGCTACGAGTTTGGCCTTCATTTAAAACAATGTGGAATAGTTACACAACTCACACCACCTGGAACACCACAGCGTAATGGTGTGTCCAAACATCGTAACTGTACTTTATTAGATATGGTGCGATCTATGATGTCTCTTACCGACTTACCACTATCGTTTTGGGGTTATGCATTAGAGACAACTGCATTCACATTAAATACGGCACCGTCTAAATCCGTTGAGACGGCACCGTATGAATTGTGGTTTGGCAAGAAACCTAACCTGTCGTTTCTTAAAGTTTGGGGTTGCGACACTTATGTCAAAAGGCTTCAGCCTGATAAGCTCGAAGCCAAATCAGAGAAGTGTGTCTTCATAGGATACCCTAAGGAAACAATTGGGTACACCTTCTACCATAGATCCGGAGGCAAGATCTTTGTTGCCAAGAATGGAACATTTCTAGAGAAGGAATTTCTCTCGAAAGAAGTGAGTGGGAGGAAAGTAGAACTTGATGAGGTAATTGTACCTTCTCTCAATTTGGAAAGTAGCACATCAGAGAAATCCATTCCCGTGATGCCTACACCAACTAGGGAGGAAGCTAATGATGATGATCATGAAACTTTATATCAAGTAAATACTGGACCTCGTAGGTCGAACAGAGCACGTTCCACACCAGAGTGGTACAGTAATCCTGTCCTGGAAATCATGTTACTGAAGGAAATATGCCCTAGAGGCAATAATAAAGTTGTTATTTTATATTTCTTTATTCATGATAAAGGTTTATTATTCATGCTAGAATTGTATTGATCGGAAACCTAAATACATGTGTGAATACATAAACAAACACCGTGTCCCTAGCGAGCCTCTACTTGACTAGCTCGTTGATCAAAGATGGTTAAGATTTCCTAACCATGGACATGAGTTGTCATTTGATAACGGGATCACATCATTAGGAGAATGATGTGATGGACAAGACCCATCCGTTAGCTTAGCATAATGATCGTTCAGTTTTATTGCTATTGCTTTCTTCATGTCAAATACATATTCCTTCGACTATGAGATTATGCAACTCCTGGATACGGGAGGAATGCCTTGTGTGCTATCAAACTTCACAACGTAACTGGGTGATTATAAAGATGCTCTACAGGTATCTCCGAAGGTGTTTGTTGAGTTGGCATAGATCGAGATTAGGATTTGTCACTCCGAGTATTGGAGAGGTATCTCTGGGCCCTCTTGGTAATACACATCATAAGCTTGCAAGCAAACGACTAAGGAGTTAGTCACGAGGTGATGTATTACGGAACGAGTAAAGAGACTTGCAAGTAACGAGATTGAACTAGGTATGAGGATATCGACGATCGAATCTCAGGAAAGTAACATACCGATGAACAAAGAGAATTACGTATGTTGTCATAATGGTTCGACCGATAAAGATCTTTGTAGAATATTTAGGAGCCAATATGGGCATCCAGGTTCCGCTATTGGTTATTGTCTGGAGAGGTATCTCGGTCATGTCTACATAGTTCTCGAACCCGTAGGGTCCACACGCTTAACGTTCGATGACGATATAGTATTATATGAGTTATGTGATTTGGTGACTGAATGTTGTTGGGAGTTCCAGATGAGATCACACACATGACGGGGAGTCTCAAAATGGTCGAGAGGTAAAGATTGATATATAGGACGAGGGTATTCAGACACTGGAAGTGTTTCGGGGGGTACCGGGTACTTATCGGGTCACCGGAAGGGGTTCCGGGCACCCCCAGCAAGATATGGGCCTTAAGGGCCAAGAGGGGAAAGGCACCAGCCACAAGGGGCTGGTGCGCCCCCCATATGGGCTGGCCTAAGGAGGGGAAGGAAAGGGGAGAAGGGGAAGGAAAGTGTGGATT
>NC_057799.1:463586977-463588976 GCF_018294505.1 Triticum aestivum
CCTCGGTTAAATATGGCAGGGGGCACCACTTGGGGAGGACCCCCAAGTAGGATTCGGCCTACTTGGGGCGCCTCCTGTCAGCCTCCCCTTTCCCTCTCACCTATATATATGTGGGGCGGGGGGGGCGTCATCGAGCTGAACGTGTGCAGAACGCGGAGGTGCCGTGCGTTCGGTACTTGATCGGTTGATGTGAGAAGAAGTTTGACTACATCAACCGCGTTGTGAAACGCTTCCGCTTACAGTCTACGAGGAGACACACTCTCCCCCTCGTTGCTATGCATCTCCATGGATAGATCATTGTGTGTGTGTGTAGAATTTTTTTATTTTCCATGCAACGATTCCCAGCAGTACTAACATGGAAAAACAATCTAACACGCGGACACAGCAGAACAGAACGAGCATCAGGTGTAGACTGCCTGACCCCGTGCAATGGATAGAATGCTCATTATGTTTATATTGACGAAAAAGGGTAAATTATAAAGCAACCACCACCAAGTTGATAAGTACATCACACTGTTGTAACTTGTAAGTCACTCAGTCACTATACAATGGAGTTGACAAGTCTATAGAATGCAAATGTACTTTAGTTCCACTGGAAGAAAAGAAAGGACACATGTCCTAAGAATCTGCGGACAGCATATCCATATAATAGAGTGCCTCCTGTAATCCCCTTGCCATTGGTATGCCTAATCAGCATTTTCTTGCTCTTCCTCGGGGTGCTGGTAATGATAAAAATTCCTGCAGCGACTGAAAAGAGCCAAACTTGCATCTTCATGGGCATGAACATCTGAAAGGAGTACTCAATTAAACAATACTGCCACATGCTGTCATTGTTGAGTATTTTAGAGTATCAAGTATAAGTGTTTACCTGGACTATCATGACTGTGAGAACCGTGGGGATTGTTGAGACTAAAAACAGGGCCACGTAGGTGAAAGCATAGCCTTTACCAACAGAAAAATATCTGTAAACCCAGTGGCGGAGCTTGAGAAAAATTTAAGAGGGGGCCATGACTAAAGGGGAACAAATTAGTAGGCCGGGATGGGCTAATCACTCGTTGAAATACTAATTAGGCCTAAAAGCTAGCATGCTATTCAATGAATGCCAAAACTAGGGGGGCATGCCCCCCTTGGTTTGCGCTAAGCTTCGCCAGTGTGTAAACGGTCAGGCAAACGAACATCACAGAGAGTTCAATGGAGGAACCCAATAGAGTGTCTCCTGTAAGTTTCAGGCACAAAGAACGCATCAGAACCAAAAACTTTCATCAGAGATATGATAACCAATGAAAGAAAACCCTACCAAAGTCAGTCCAGGTGAAAATCGCGATAAGCAATGAAGTTGAGCCTGCTTGAAGTAGCAGGAGAAAAAGGTTGAAGTTTCTTTCGCTGCGGAACTTCATCAAGAGGCAATACATTGCAATAATCATAATCATATAGTGAACACGATTTAAACAATTTAAAGAGGAAGTATCTTAGTAGGAGCAGTGGAAGTATCTCGCTTTTAACAGGTCATGCCTTTCTAGTAACGGACACATGGGATGATCAGTATGCCAGTACATGATATAAAATACACAGTGTTTCTTACTGAAATAATACGCTGTTGAGTTTGAATATTCAAGCAGTATAGTGTTAAATGATAAGATAACTTCTAGCTATTCCAACAATCCTTGGTTAACAAAATCTTGTTGTATTTGGATGTGTTGCTTTTGCTATCATCTCTTGTTGATTGATCCTGGGACAGAGAAGACAGTGGGGTGGGCGAGAGGCCACCCCACTGTTGCCACCGTTTTGTGATCACTCCCATCAGTGCATTGCATGTGAAAATCATACCAACGACCGCGTAAGCAGTGCGGAGAAACACCCATACTTCCTTCGGCTTGCTGACGATCATAGGTAGCCGGATCCATCACCGGTTAGTTGGCGAGGGCGTGCAAACTCCGACAGGGGACGTTATGCCGTGCATTGACCCCTGGAGGATCTTATGCCGTGCACTGACCCCCAA